>NW_026932916.1:450000-539075 GCF_032062105.1 Saccostrea cuccullata
TAGTACTTCCTCTTCAAAAGTTAATTGCCAAGGTTAATTTTTTAAGTGGTTCAAACTCTACGGTCAAGGTCAAACATATTTATACCTGTTGACAGTTCACAATGAATACACATGTTAAGCATGAAAGCCCTAGCACCTACTGATCAAAATTTAGGCCAAGTTTAAAGTTGGGTATTTTTCTTGTAAAAATGTGTATTCTAGGTCAAGTGATCAGAGGTAAAAATTAATGGTACCCAAATAAAAGGTCTTAATTATCACAAGAAATAAACCTATAAAATGTGGAAGCCAATTGTATAGCCCATCCCACTTAAAACTTAAGGGCAAGGTTATAATTTCTGCAGACAAATATACAGACATAATATAAACACAAGAAACAAAATATGTACATAATTAGTCAAATGGAAAAAAATATACTATTTAATTGGAATCACAAAATAGATTGTTATTTCAGGGATAGGGAGTGGGTAGGGAGATTGGAACCCCCCCCCCCCCTGGAATTTCCTTTGTTATTTAAACAAGAATATACTGAAGCAAATAAAAAATGATTTTGGACATCCTCCCCCTAACTAAGAAAACATTGGGTTTTTTTTTTGTTTATTTGTTTTCAGTGTATGATTTTTTTCTCCTGCTTGTCAGGAAATTCTAGGCATGAATATTTTGACTGAGATGTGAACCCCCCTCCCTACTCCCGAAAAAAATTCTGGATCCGCACCAGTATTGGCAGTAACTGAATGTCACATCGACAAGGGGAGATAACTTCACAATATGAAATTCGTCTAGTGTGGCATGCGATGATCTTTGACCCTTTTTGAACTTTAACCTAATCGTTTGGGTTTATTTTACCCCCACTATACTTAAACTTGTACTTACCGACCTCCATAGGTCCTGTAAACTTCATGAAATATAAATCCAATTATAACACAAAATGAATTAATCCAAAGCACACCATTCTGCAGCATGTTGTAATGATATTCCATTCGGAAAACCTCCGTGCCGTCGATTCCGTCACCTTATCAGATGAAGTGGGAATCGGCCGAGGTGTACCGAATGGAGTTTAATCTAAAAATATGATAATGGGTGACGCAACGTGATGTGATGCAGAATTTACATGTCAAGAACAAATTTTAAATTAATTCATAACAAACACTGTTTTAACAAAACTGTTCCATCTAGCCTATTCCCAAAAGTATGTACTGTGTGATTGTGGTGTCGAGAGGGGGGGGGGATTAGTAAATTTAAAAAGGTCCTAATATGAGCAAAACATTTATCAAAATCTAATTTACATTATTAATAGAATTCAAACTGGTATATAATGAATTAAGCATGTAAAATAAATATAAGAGGTTCTGAGTTATAGGTCACAGGGATAATTTCATACCCAATTTTATGAATACATATGTAAATTACAGGCACGTAGCAACCGGGGGGGGGGGGGCTGCCCCCTTTTTTTCCCAACATTACCTGTACTATAAGAAAATGTCCATTAAAAAGATGGTTGCCCCCTCCCCCCACTTTTAACCACAGTATATACATTGCAAGGAAATATGGGAAAAATTGGAAGTGAAAGTAATTTTGCCTTGAAAAAAAAGTGGCCACCACCCCCCCACCCCCACCCCCCCATTTCATTTTTTTTCCTTGTTAATTTTTTTAGGTTAGTAAAAAAAAATTTCTCAGGTTGCCCCCCCCCCCCACACTTTCAAAAACGATGCTACGTGCCTGAATTATATAGAATTATTTTGACTTTTTCCTTGGTAAGCCGCCCGTAGGATTGTGTATTTAGAGGCAAACACCTTAGTGCGGGTATTACTGTCTCATGACAGCATCTAGTCAATACTGAAATTTCTTAATTGACAAGCGAGTCCTTAGCTTAACATTATTTATGCACACGTTCTGCGCAATATGCTTCGTCGCCAACCGAATTAATAAGTCAAGATTAGATGGCATTGAAAAATCTATACTCGTAGTACTTTTTGTACTGCAAACTTGCTCTTTCAAGTTCCTCGAAGTCTGACAAATGTCCTTTCTCCACTGAGGACAGATTAAAATCTGTTTAAAGTTTCTGATATTCCAAAACATAATTTTATTAAACTAGAAAACCGGAAAACGTTGTAATAGGTATTCCCTCGCTGTAATAATTTGACCCACTATGGCATCTTGCCCACACTCTGTCCCCTTGTTGGAGATTCAGCGTCACCAGGTTGGATCCAGAATCGTAGAAATCTTTACCCCGTCCCCCGTCAGACATTGTCATTACCTTGGCTCCTCCATTATGTACGATAGATACATACAATGTGTCACTGCTATACCCCTGGGCACTGATATAGAAAACGTACTGTCCGGCCGTGGGGGCGGTAAAGATCCCTGTACCAGGGTCGTATCCACCTCCAACGTTATTGATGACCACAGGAAATACTAGTGTACTTCCGCTTCCGATTCCTCCAGCACCTGTTGAACCAGCTGTAAAGGCAATCTTCTTTGACGAGTCTAAAACAATGAAGTACGTATAGCGAAATCAGTATGATAGAAAAAAAAATCATTGTATTGGACAACAGGAAACAAAATTGTCACTATACTGTTGTTAATAAGAATACCAGATAATTGTTTCAATAAGAATTCCATGTCAAGATTAATCTGCACATTTAGATTTTTTAAAAATGAAACAACGTGTCTGTTTAATAATCATCATGTGTGAACTTGTGGAGGTTAATCAGCTTCGATCTTTACAATTCGACCCTTGTTTTATAGGAATTGATATATACATTAAACAAAATCTTTCTTTCATTTCAATTTTTACAAAATTATACTGCTATTATTTACAAACATTTCTAGATGGATATTGTTTGCAGTAATGACAAGATGAAGTATCATTTTATATTATATATGGAACGCCATCACTGCCTTATAGCATACAACTATGCATTTATGATGTCAATTTATCATTACGTGATGTGAACACATCTTTACGTTATGTCGATATTTTATGAGATGATGTAAAAATTTCTTAACATCATGTCAATGCTGCATTACATGAAGTAAATACATCCTTTCATTATGTCAGCACTTCCTAACTTGAAGTAAAAAATTCATTATGTAAAGTGATAATGTGTTCACATTGTGTTAAAACTTTATTACGTGAAAAGAATGTTTCTTTACATCATTTCATTTCTTTAATATGTGAGGTCAAAATTACATTATTACAAGTAAATTGTGTTTTATAATTAAACTTATCATTACATTAAGTAAAAAATCCATTCCTTTTTGAGATTGCATATTCCTATTATATCAAAGCATTATTACGTGATATGGATTTATCTTTATTTTACGGCGAGAGCACCTTGATGTGAGGTGAACACATCTTACCTTTATGTCAGTGCTTTATTACGTGGTGTAAAAAGTGTATAACATAATGTGAACGTATCTTTATATTATATCAACACTTTATTACATTATGTCAAAACTCCATTCCGTTATGTGGTTATATAATTACGTTATGTCAACTCTTTCTTATGTGATCTAAAAGATCTTTATATTGTGTTAACTCTTTATCATATTGACTCTAAAAGTACATTACCTGATGTAAAAAAATACATTTCCATTATCTCAAAGCTGTATATCTAGTATATCGACTGTGTTTTAATGACTGGTAAGGGGGGGTGGTCCTGGTTGATTAGGAAGAATAATAGGCACAAAATATCAACCCCCCTCTTTTCCTAGACATAACTTTACTACAGAAAATAAAATGTTCATTGAAAGTACAGCCCCCATTCCCACTTTTTGTTGAAGTATAGTTCACTGAGGGTAATGTAGTACATCTGAAAAAAAAAATAGGACTGATCGAAGTTGGACCCCCCTCCCCGAAATAGGATTTTCGGGCTTGGACATTTTTCATTTTGGCTTGTCAAGTTTTTTCGGGAAAATATTTTTTTTCTGGCTGATCTCTCCTTTCAAAAAAGATGCTACGTCACTGGAATTAGTAATTTTTTCAACCATTCCAGAGTCAGAATTCTATCACATGTACAAATATCTACCAGTCCCTCATCTTAATCAATTGATCATGCCTTAGAAAGCATGCATGGGCACATACATGCATTAGTGGCGGATATGGGAATCTTGAACATGGAAGGGGGCGATATGGTTGGAGATCAAGGGATGAAAGCCCGGAAGCTCTCAGGATTTAGGAGTTTTATAGAAAAAAAGTTTTCAACTTAATTCAGCTAAACTTAGTGTGAAACTAATGCAATGTCCTACAAAGTAAAACCAATCAATTTATCAAATTTTATGTATATTTTGATCACTAAAGATGGTAGGGCGGGATTTCTGCCCCCCCCCCCCAACCCACCAGTGCACGTGTGTTATACGATGTGTTTACACTTTAAAAAAAGGAAAGTTAAATACTGATAAAAAAAAGACTTATGACAATGTTCTTAGTAAGATCAGAAGTTTAAGACTTTTATCCAAAAAAAAAAAATCAAAATAAAAAGAAAAAAAATTGTTACACGACTCATAATATTTGATTTATTTAATTATCAGATTAAAGTAAACGCAATTGAATATCGACATGAATTTAATTCACAGTCGCAATGTTAAGGCTTAGCACGTTTCAAGATTGTCAATCATTTGTCGCTTAAAGTTTTCATTTAAAGATGCCATTCCCAAATCGCTGAGAATTTCTTCTACGACAGTTTTCTCTATCTCCCGCCAATTTTGGTGCTTTCGGAACGCGGAAAATACGTTAAGCTCATATAAAGGCCGAGGATACCCGTGTTCGCATAACGTTATAGTGAATCGACATAATGTAGAAGAGTGCGCACAGTATGACATGAGCTTTTCTAATCAGTTAATAAAAAACTAAGACTGATATTTTGTACTGTAAGCTTGATGCAAATGTAATGGTTGTGTGTGTAAATGTCATTAAGAATTGACAAAATATAATGGAAGGTTAACACGATATAATTGTTGTTTAATTAAATGTTATGAACAGTAAACATAACGAAATGCAAGTTGACGAAATATAATTGTAGTTTGTGTAAATGTCATAAAGTGTTGACAAAATGTAAAGGAAAGTTGACACGATGCAAGGGTAGTGTGGGTTAATGTCATAAAGAGTTAACATAATATAATGGAAGGTTGATACAATGCAGTAGTAGTATGGGTTAATGTCATAAAGTGTTGACATAATGTAATGGAAGGTTGACACAATGCAATAGTAGTGTGACTAAATGTAATAAAGAGTTGACATAATATAATGGAAGGTTGACACAATGCAGTAGTTGTGTGAGTAAATGTCATAAAGAGTTGATATTATGTAATGGAAGGTTGACACAATGCAATAGTAGTGTGAGTAAATGTCATAAAGAGTTAACATAATGTAATGGAAGGTTGACACAATGCAATAGTTGTGTGAGTAAATGTCATAAAGAGTTGACATTATGTAATGGGAGGTTGACACAATGCAATAGTAGTGTGACAAAATGTCATAAAGAGTTGACATATTGTAATGGAAGGTTGACGCAATGCAATTGTTGATTGATTGATTGTATATTGTTTAACGTCCCTCTTGAGAATTTTTCACTCATATGGAGACGTCACCGATGCCGGTGAAGGGCTTCAAATTTAGACCTATACTCGGCACTCAGGGCCATTGAGCAGTGAGGGTTCTTTATCGTGCCAACGTCTACCGTGACACGGGACCTACGTTTTTAAGGTCATGTCCGAAAGACCCGTGACTTTCACTTCTAGTGCCGAGCGCTTGGCGAAGGAACAGTCACTACCTATGTTTACGTCTTAGGTATGACGCGGCGCCGCGATCGAGAATCGAACCTGGGCCTCCCGATCACGAAGCGAACGCTCTACCACTAAGCTACCGTGACCGGTCAATGCAATTGTTGTGTTCTGCTATAAGGCAGTGACGATATGTTAGCATACTCGTAGGTTCTCAAGAAGAAGAACATGATTACCTACCCTCAAATCCTTTTACCAAGTTCTGATTCGCAGTGATGAGGTGTTCGACTTTCTTTCTCAGATCTGTATTTGATGAAGTTAAGCTATCGATCCTCTTCTCAATCAGAATTATGTATGTAATGAAGAACGCTAGACATAAACCTAGAAGGGCTTCTCTTAACATGTCGATAATGGAACAAAATTTCAAGTTAGGTCATGTTTTTGATGGTGGGCCATTTAAACATCCAAAATCTTTACATCATACATACTGGACCCCATAGATTATTCTTCGGGACATTTAAAAAAAAATGGACGATTTCTCTACTGTTCTTTAAAAAGAACTGTAATCGAAGAACTTGATTTTCTGCTAATTCAGAAAACAATGCTTTTGCAAAATCAAAAAATAAATCCTGCATTCTTGCGACCCTAAACACTCCAAAAATTGATCAATATTTAAAGTTTAAAATCAAATAAACAGTATCTGTTAGTATTAGATAGTACAGTCAATAGCCTCAATAACAAATTAGAGGACAACAAAGGTATTGTTTATAAAATGAACCAAACTTTTAAGTGTTCACCTGACATTTTTTAAGTTATGAAGAACTAATACATACAATACATTATTTCTTTAATTCATGGTTAATGAGGCATATTTCAGGTCGATGATGCGTAAATTTCATGTAAGTATCTCGTCAGATTTTAAAGCAAAGTGTCAAGGACATGGTGTACCTTCAAAACGAAAATTCACATAAAATAATTTCTATGGAGTGAGACCACCACTCACTTTTTTTCATGGATACCATGTACCCCTGAATAGGAGATTGACCCATCTGCTGCCACTCTGCAAGGATTTTTCTAAACCGTTAAAATTGTGTGGAGGAAAGGGGGGGAGTGGCATTCCTCTCAAAAATCCCAAATGTGTTCAAATGAATTCAGATCCGGGGATTTGGCAGGCCAGAGCATCACAAAGATACCTTTTGGTCAATATCCTTGGGCGTTTCGCACGTAAGTGTCCCTCTTTAAGGATGATTCAGAGTGTTTAAGAAGATACTGGAATGCCATGAGCACCATTATGTTGCCATTTTCTTACCATTGAAGTTGTTGGTCTAAAGTAGTTCAGGATTGTGTAATTATCTTTTAACCTGGTTGTGACGCGAAACCTTGGCCTTAGACGAATATCCAAATCCCTGCCGGTTTGATTAAATTTGTTCAAATCGTGATGTTTGCGATGAAATTGACGCACAACCTATAGAAAAATATGTATAACTGGGTTTTTACCGTATACTGGTTGTTAATTTTTTTAAAGTAATATCAAGGAAAAAATAAACACTGAAATAAAAGTGAGTAAAACGTATTGTAAGGATGATCCAGATATCATCATTCCAACGGCTGTCCCTCCTTCCTCAATGGTCAGTTTGCCTATTTTTTGTCCTTTTATCGTTAAACCAGTTTTACAAAATTGATAATACGCAAAAAGATTCTGATTCTGATCAGAGTTTGGATTTTAGATCGATCACTGTTCGATATCTTTACCTTTTACATTACTAAGTATAAAAGTATGGGGGAAATGTAAATTCGTACATATTATGTAATATGTACATTGGTAAGTTTTTTTCAGGAAAATATATTCGTTATTGAATATATATTAGGAAAAGTTCATGGAAAAACACAATGTGATATTTCTTCTGTAAAACAAAAAAAGAGTTTACCCATCATTTTTCTCAAAAGGAACATTCATTAGCTATGGCAATATGAAAACTAGGATAACTAACAGTGATAGATCTCCACTTTAAAAAATAATGATTTGTAAACAGAGCAGAAAGCACGTTCCCCGGGAAGCTTTGGTGGAAGAATAAGGTACCTATGAGGAGTTAGCATCCGGGGTCGTTACAAAATCTTCTTCTCAAGAACCACTGGACCAGAAAAGCTGAAATTTATGTGAAACCATCCTGGAGAAGTGTATATTTCAAATTGTTCAAATTATAATTCTTTGGGTTTGGGTGGGGCAGCGAAAGAGAATTAAAGTTTACAGGCTTATTTTGTCCAAAGATTTTTTAATCAAAGACTCAAAGAGCGTATTCTGTGGCAGTTTCTGTGGTCTGTATAACTTTTTTTAATATTCACCATATTTCAAGAACCTTTTGGAAATTTTTTGTCAAATTTGTCACCGAGTATCAAAGGATTTTTGTTAATACCCAACATATGGATATTCCCCTTAAGCAAAAGGAGATACTAGGGAAACAAGTCTCTTTTTAAATTGCCGTTTTATTGATCCATTACAGGGTTCTTCTCAGATGATTGTTGAGACCCTCTAGCCTTTTGTATAATTTTGTTGCTATCAATTGAACTAGAGATCCTTATTGATCTCGCATATGTCAAGTATAAATAGAACTGGAAATCCTTATTGTTTTTATGGGTGTCAAATAATGGTAACTAGTATTTATACTTGTCAGTCACATGATTATTTTACCAGGAAAACTTTATTATACACATGATGACTTCAAATTTTCAATTGTCAACTTCCCTTACTTATGTTGCAATATACACGTACATGTACATACCCTTATTACCTGCATATTGGGTTTTATCTTACAATTTCTTCGATACGCAAGAAGATGTTCTACCTTTGATTTTTTTTTTTATAACGAGGTAAATAATTGAAAAACATATTGATGAAACAAGCAGAAAAACATGCAACAACTTTGATTGATTAGATTTTACAGGTGTTTTGACCAATACCATGCACCAACATATCTAAATAATTTAATTTTATTTGTATTCTCGCCTCTCATTGGTTGATTTCCAAAAAGGAACGCATAACATTTTGTATAATCTGTTTTGGTATGGGGACATTCATGGGGACATGTATTATTGCGCGGTAAATTTGAACTTATAAAAAGCAACACAATTTTAAATCAAAAGTTGTTTAATTATTTTAAAATTAAATTATAAGGAATGACTTTAATTCTTGGCCATATTATCGAGTATAATCTGGTTTGGGTCAGTTTACGATTTTTTATAATCTGCTTCGCGGATTATAAAGCGTAAACTGACCCAAACCAGATTATACTCGATAATTTATCGAGTATAATCTGGTTTGGGTCAGTTTACGCTTTTTTGTAATCCGCTTCGCGGATTATAAAGCGTAAACTGACCCAAACCAGATTATACTCGATAATATGGTCAAGAATTAGAGTCATTCCTTAATTAAAAGTCACAATTTTAGGATTTGTTCTTGTAAAAAATAAAATCAATACGGCAAAAAGGTAATGAATTACAAAAGAAAAATGAAACTTGTAAAATTTCATTTAGTTAAAAGATATGCTCTAAATTGCGTCATTTTTGCTTAAAAAATATATATCTATCCGATGCAAGTAAGTTCTAATTAATTACTATTGCAAAGAGTCTCCTGGAAATGAAACATGTTTCTTTTTTCTTTTTTTTTTATCCGTTATTAGCAGACTTCTTTTTATATTCATATGAAGCACAATCTATGCAAAATCTTATGCGTGAAAAGAAGAAAACACTTGCTGTGGCCTTCAACTCGACATTTAGATATATCGACGACGTATTGTCAATTAATAATGATAATTTCCATTCCTACGTCGACACGATATATCCTGGTGAGCTTGAGATAAAAGATACCACAGAGTCCGACACTTCTGCTTCATACTTGGATATTTTACTTGAAAAAGACACTAATGGTAATCTAACAACAAAGCTATATGATAAACGTGATGACTTTAACTTTTCTATCGTCAACTTCCCTTACTTGTGCAGCAATATACCTTCATCACATGCATACGGAGTATATATATCTCAGTTGATTCGATACGCAAGAGCATGCTCTACGTATGAACAATTTCTTAAACGAGGTAAATTATTGACAAGCAAGTAGATGAAACAAGAATATCAACAGTCTCGTTTAAAGTCATCATTTCGTAAATTCTATGGTCGATACAATGACCTTGTCAGCAAATACAATTTATCATTGAGTCAAATGCTGACTGACGTTTTTCATACCAATTGTTAGTCCATTATTTATACACTGAATTGACGACGGATTTTTTCCGTTATTTCCTGATCATGACAACGAGCTCACGGCGGGTGTGACCGGTCGGCAGGGGATGCTCACTCCTCCATGGCACCTGATCCCACCTCTGATGTTTCGGAGGTCCGTGTTTGCTCTGCTCTTATTTAGTATATTGTTTAATGGACGTTGAGATTGAATACTGTTCATTATTTCCATATCCTTCTTCAAACTATTTTGAGTTCACTCCTTTTTTTGTTGGGGGGGGGGGGGGGGCGTAAAAACTTTGACCATTACATGTGAGTATCCCCAGATGCAGATAAAATTTAAGGAGGGTTAAGTCGGGTGAGTGTGGAGCCCAATTTAATGGATTTGAGAGTTGAATGGTTCTGCTAGCATTTGTTTCAACAAGTCAAACGCTTAAGATTCAAAACGCATTTCAGCATCTGATCTACACTTTACTTACTCAATTTATTCACAAACTGAGTCATTTTACAAAAGGATTTCATGAAAGTCTCTGGAACAATGCCTTTTAAAGACTTTAGTAACATTCAAAATGTTTTCATGTGTTCTAATTGTTTTTTTTTTTTTTCCTTCATTTTTTCCCCTTTTCTTTGATCAAGTTCTAACTATTCCATTAGCTACAAAATTTAACAGATTTAAACAACTTCCACTTTATATTGCTTTTAGTAAGTTTTTTGCACTCTGTAAACCTTGTTTTCATGCACTACCGTAATTAAATGAAGTGGTGACATGCTCTGCTTAAGCAGTATCGGAATTCCTGATGATTGCTATTTTAGTAAATTCAACATTAAAAACTTTGAACTCTCTTTTTTTCAATGATGTCAAATATGACGTCATAATTAATTAAATTGGTAATTATTTTCTAAACTTTTGATATTGATAAAAACATATGCCCTTTTAGCATAATTTAATATAATACTTTCATATATTGCACAGCAATATGGTGAGGAAAATAAATGGTTGCATGTTTTCTGAAACACCCTGTATGTACAGTCTCTTCTGAAGTCATCATTTTACAAGTTTAATGGTCGATACAATGACCTTGTCTGAGATACAACCTATCATTAAGTCAAATGCTGACTGACGTTTTTCATACTAATTATTAGGCCATTACTTGTATTTACACACAGAATTGTCTACGGATTTTTTTATGGGGAGGGGGTTAATCATCCAAGAGCATATAAAAATCCTAACAATCATTATGTGTGAATTATGTTTAAAGTAATAGAATATGATCAAAATTAAGTTAGAAATCATTTTTGAAATATATATATTTTTGTCACGTTACACAATTTTGCATTATAACAATGTAACCTTAATTTGTGCGAAAAACCATGTGAGTTTAAAAGTGCGTTGAGCTGTACTTCCTAATTCTGCAGCAATGACATTTAAAACTTTGCCAAAATTTTATTTTTCACAATTTTCTAAAATATATCTATTTATAGATACATGTTACTGAGTTTTTTCATGAGATGACACTACTTATTCTCAAGTATAATAACAGACATAAGATTTGGAAATTTTCCGCGGACAATTTTTCTTATTTAGCCTTAAAGGTCTCAAAAATGCCAACTTCCCCATTTTTCCACAATTTTTTTTTTTAAATCTTTTTTTTTTTTGGTGCTTACAGACAATGCGTGTTAAAAGGTAGGAGCCAGATAACTTCAAAGTTCCCGATATACACAGTAGGGTACATAAACCTTCTGCTCACTCATATAATTTTTTTTCTTCACTTTAATGATTTTCCAATAGAAATGTATTTGTTAAACAAAATACAAACAATTATAGTATAGCTTAAGGGCAAAATTGGACAAAAAAGACACTTCAATTTGGCAAACTTGTTAAAGAAAAATAGACATTTATGTCATTAAATGTTATCTCTCTTATTAGAGTATCAATGAACCCAAAGAAAGCTCAAACATCAAAGAAAGTTTGTTTTTGTTTTTTTGAAAAGGAGAAAAATTATCATATATTGGTGTTCCTACAATACAAAACTTGTCCATAATATTTTCACTTGATTAATTTTAGTCTGATTTGATAAATAGAATACAATTATCTGTTTCCAATCGTGTCCTTTACTTTAGATTTCCTTTTCTTCAATTTTATTGCCCCGCGTGGCGCAGTGTATAGAGAGTCTGCTCTAGAGTCTCAAGGAGATGATTCTTACGTCGCGGGTTCGAATTCCACTGTGGGACGTAGAGAATGGAGACAGGTATTTCGGATGAGACCTTGTACACTGAAGTCCCGTGCCGCAGTAGGTGCTGACAAGAAAAAAATCTCTCGCTGTTCAGTGGCCGTTAGTGCCGAGTATAGGACAAAAATTTGCAGCTATCCACTGGCAAGTGTTGGCGTCTCCATTTGAGTGAAAAATTCTCGAGAGGGACGTTAAACAATATACAATCAATCTTAATTTTACATCTCACGGTACATCAAACCAGGTGTATAATAACTTCCACTGGAAAAAACTCATTTTGGGTCTTTGAACACTTTTTAAAATGAGTATTTCAAAAAAAAAAAAAAACAATGACAATATGAATTGACTGAGAGTTTTTATTCAGAGTTGTTTCATATTACTTTGTATTTTTCATCTTCTTTCTTTGTTTCATCAAAGAAAAGGATTAAAAGTACTGAAAATTTCAAATCGAAAAACAATCACTGTTTATTCAAATATGTTGTAGCAAAAGATACATTCAACAATTGCTGTCCTCTCTAATGTTTATCTAAAGATTACATGATGCATAAAAAATAAATGAATCAAAGAATCAAATGACGTTGGTATGCTGTTTATCATTTATGCTGAAACATAACCTATTGAAGCAAAGGAATGAAAAGATTAGTCATGTATATGTAAATATGCAATTTTCATATGTATATAGTCTTCATCGCAGACACATTGAACATGTTATGTACAATTTTATACGAGAAAACCGGAGAAAGTGGTAAGTGGGCCATCAGTATAATAACCTTTTCCAGAGTAATATTTGACCCACACTGCGTCACCCTTCTGAATAGTTAGAACCACCAGATTAGGACCCGCGTCGTAATAATCATCATTACTGTAACTATAAGCCATAGTTCTGACCTTAGTTGATCCATTCAACACAATGTCTACAAAAATTGTTTGCTTATTATTGCTCTGAACATTCACGAAGAAGACATACATCCCGGCGGTAGGAGCTGTAAATATTCCATTACTCGGGTTGTATCCATTTCCTTCATTTGTGATGACAGAAGGAAATACCAAGGTTCCACTGTTCCATGATGAGCTGCTAGATGACATCGAAGCGGAGAAACCTACCTTCTTTGATTTATCTGCAAACATAATTAAAGGTTGGTTGTTTTTATTAACTTATTGTCCCGTTTTTTCCTCTATATAACTAAGCAACCTGATCTCTCGAACTTCTATCTCTCGAAATTCTCTATCTCTCGAACCAAATTCTGGGTCCCGTTACACATATTTCATTGAATTTTACTCTCTATCTCTCGAAGTTTTGATTGCGCTTGTATACACGCCAATCAAGCGTAAAATAGATGCAGTCTGGACTTACCTGGAAACAGTGAAGGCCTTGGGCTGTTAATTGGGTGTTTACATAGATGACACTACACCTGTGGGTCGTCCGTGTGTTGTTATAATTAATGGGTTATTATTCACAGGGTAAATTAGAAACAGTCACAATTATTTTGAATTGAAACCGAGACGATAATTCTTTGAAATTAATTTATAAAAGTTCGTTTCAGTAAGTTCCCATAGACTATGAACTTTCATTTATGATTATAAAGAGTTTATATAATCCCAGTAGGGGAAATATTACACAAGAAATTCTTTTCTCAAGGACAGAATACCGATTAAGAAAAATCTGGTAAACACTGGTGAAGGACCCGATCAAGCCGCGGAATAGCCAAACCGACAATTGCTATTCGGGTTTCATATAAATAAATCATGAAATACAATGTAGGAACAAATAAATATTGCATCTTTAGGAATTCGTTTATATTTATTCGAAAAACAATCATTGTTGTTGATATCAAGTAAATTACCTGTAAAATACGATTGAAAACGTGCAATGGCATTATTTACATATACTTCCGGTATCTGTAAAAATAGAACTTCGATGATCGCAACTGAAAATTCTGGATTTTATTTACGTATTTTTTGCGATTGAATTTTTTGCGATTAAGACTTGATCGCAGAATTTCGCAAAAAGTAGCACCCCGTAGAAAAATCCAGTTATACGGTATTAAAGGAGATCCAAGGAATTATGATATATGCATCAAATCAAAACTTAGCAAAAGTTGATACATAATACCTAAATACCAGTTACTTGTTTTTGCAGAAAGAAATTAGAAGATTAAAAAAATGGAGGATTTGAAGCTACAGATCGCAAAGTGCGACCTCGTATAGTGTTATCACTTCTTACCTGCTATTCTCTCATTTATTTTGAGTTATTACCTAATATGTTATTCGTCACATTCATTCGGAACACCTCAAGAGAGGACACTGCAGAACTCAGTTGCAGTTGGTCATTTTTAGATTGTTTTACTTCCGCCATCATGTCCTCTAACGTTTTACTGATGTTCACTGAAATTAAAGTGTAAAGAGAATAATTTTTTCGACATAAAACATGTGCATTTTACGATCATTGTTAATTATTATCATTATAATTAATGAATGTGGATGAATTAGATGTAAAATTTTAAGTAACATCCAACATATTATATCACTCAACACATTATGCTGCAATTACTAATTAGATATATTTTTATCCCAAAAAAACAATGTTTAAAACTTTTTGATAAAATACTTTAAAAGAAAAAAATGGAAATAGGATAATTGAGAATCATCAAAATGAAGCTTCAGAGAAATTTCTAGTGCATTATTTTTTAATTTTTCAAGACTAAAAATCTATTTTTTTAAGAAGACTTTTTCTTTAAAATATGCTTGAGATTAAATAATTTTCATTAATTAAATATTGATTATTTATAATGAACATTTCTAAAGAAAAATTATCGGTAAATACAAATTGCTTTGTGAGCTCAGTAACACTTTTCATGAGTATTTTCAATTACTTAACTACTGAATTGTAAAACCATAGGAATGACTTACATCTAAACCTTGATAGATTATGCATTTCTAAATACTACTTATTTAATTTTATGTTGTACATTTATTTATAAATGTTCTCAATCATTGATGAACCTAAAATAAAAGGAAATCAAACTTTACTTTAAATGCTCATTTACTTTATGTACCTTTTTCTCCATTTAGAGAAACTTTTGATAAAAGATATAGTGTAATTAATAGTTTTTGAAAAGTAAAACTTTGAGGAAACATAATTCTCAAGAGACCATATTTCTGAAAAA
This sequence comes from Saccostrea cuccullata, assembly GCF_032062105.1. Classification (NCBI taxonomy): domain Eukaryota; kingdom Metazoa; phylum Mollusca; class Bivalvia; order Ostreida; family Ostreidae; genus Saccostrea; species Saccostrea cuccullata. The sequence goes on from NW_026932916.1 coordinate 465,356, forward strand.
TGTACGCTTTATGCAATTCCTTCTACCATTAAGATGCAGTACTATTTATAAGAGCTTATATAAAGCAAAAAAACGAACTTACCAGATATAGAATTTTGCATAATATTTTGTGAGTTTTCGAGGTCTGACACTGATTTTAACATTGTTTTATTTGTTGTCATTATATCATTCCCCAGGTTCTCCACAGAGGTGTTCAATCTCAAAGATAACTGTTCATATTTTTCCTGCATCATTTCTGGAAATTTCTTGTCAATTTCCAAAGTGTGTTTATTCAAATCCAGAAGAGTCACTGACAGGTACCTAACTTCCATTTTAAGATCTGCAAGTACTACACTAGTATTTGTCTCAAAACGTTCTCTTTTCTCCTCCAACTTTTCCAAAACCTGTTGAATGTATTCGTCGACTTTGGTGAAATTTTCTGTAACAGCTCTGAAAGTTTCTTCATATCGCCTGTTTTCAAGCTCAAGTATTTGGTTGTCTCTTTTCAGTTTATCAACCTTCTGTTTTAAGGTGGCCACGTCTACGTCTGTTTTCTGTTGGGATGTTTCCAATGTCTCCATACTTTTCTTTAGATCCAGCATGTCCTTCATTAAGGCGTGAACGTTCTTCACCAGTGACATTCTGATGATCGTTTCTTGGTTCAGTAACTGTCGGAAGACGTCTGTATTTTTGGAGTCCGGGTCACTGATGTCCAGTAAAGATGAACTGTTGCTGTCCGTGAATATAGACAATCCATTTATTTGAATGAGAAAAGCAAACAATAACGTAAACCGCAGTGCTTTCTTCATCTTGAAAATCAGAGAAATGATAGCGATCCAAGAGAATATTTAGCCTTATATACATTTTCATATAAACTTTGACCTTTTATATTGTATGACACATGCGCAAGATGCAAATTCGTTAAAACATGAGTTGGCAAATATCAAAACTGTTTTCTCTTATTGACGTGAGTTAACTTCCTCTTTTATATTTTTGCTCTTTTTTTATAATGAAGATAAAATCAATTCTTATAGAAGTAAAATCCACTTACGAGAATAAAGAATATTTGAAATGTATGTTTATGTCAATAGAAAAAAGTATCTACATGTATTACGACATTTTCTTAACTTTTAGCAATGTTTATATTTTTATTGATTTTTTAAGAAATATTTTATTGTAGTTTGTTTTGGAGGTGGGGTGGGGAGGGGTGTCTTTTCATTTTATAAAAAAAAAGGAAGTTTACCCCTAAATATATACATTTCCAATGTCGTTGTTCGCGATAAAATTACAAATAATTAACATACTTTATTTATCCATCAATGTACCGGTTCATCGATAGGCGCGATTAAAAAAACACATGCAGGGCGGGACAAATAGAGTCAAGAAGCTGGGCTTCTAGCACGTGGATTGGCGGAATCAATATCATGTAAATATAAGGAATTACTGTCAGACTTTTCGATTTCATGATGATGATCAATGGATTGGCTTGTGTGATAATTTATGCATAAACGCCTTCGGCGTTTATGCAATTCATCATGCAAGCCTATCCATTGATCACATCATAAAATCGAAAAATAAGACAATTATTCCTTAAATATATGACTGCTTTTTTATTCATTATTTAGGCCTTTATACTTTAGCATTTGAAAAACGTCTTCTTTTAGGTTGAAGTGTTTCAGGAAGAAAAAAACAATGCCTTAAAATGTACCCACAATACACTTATTAAAAGACCGTGATAATTTTGAGAAATGTTATTTTGTAGTCTCTTTTTAAGCCTTCTATGAAATCCTTCATGTATTCTTCATGCAGAAAAACGCATGGTCGGCAATATTCAGTTTATTCTAGTAATTTTGCCTTTGTTCGTGATCTGATCTTTACAAATACCGTATATACTCGCCTATAAGTCGGTATTTTGGGAGTTAGATTTTAGTGTAAAAGTCTATGTCCGACTTATAGGCGAGTCATTAAAAAATTCGTATTTTTCTGGATTGCGAATCGTAGAACTATAATCAATTTCAACAGCCAAAATCTGGATATATTAAAATAATTTATGTATAATAAAATTATACATAAACTACATGTATTTTATAATTTTATTTTTCTTTTAATCTTAAGAAGGCATTTTTTTTTAATTTAAAGTTAAATATCGACTTCATTTCTAAGAATATTAATTGAAATCAGGGTAAAATATTAGAGCATTTATTAAAAATTAGCATCTGATTCTGGTAAAAAATTGTACCGACTCATAAGCGGGTCAATGGCAAATCCCTCCCAAATAACCTCAAAAAATACAACCGACCTATAGGCGGACTGACTTATAGGCGAGTATATACGGTATTCCATATATAATTTCCTAAATTACTTCAACTCTCTTCACTCCTTTAGCAACATCCTTTTTGCTTTGAGTTAAAAAAAAAGGAATTTGAAATATAGTTATAAAGTGGACATCCGGACAGTGTAGGGAAAAACCCAGCCGATTCATTGTGTAAATAATTGCCTTACAATTAGTGTGTAAAAAGTTAGTAATTATTTAATGATATCTTCAGATTCTATTTTCTGACAAGGTCAATGTATCGACCAAAGAAATTGCAATATTAATAATTTAAACGAGACTGATGAATCCTTCATCAACTTGTTTGTCAATTAATTACACCGTTTTTTTTAAAAAATTGCTTATTGTAAAGCATTTCCATGCGTATCGATCAACTGAGAGACACTAACCCCATATGCATGTAATAAGGATATATTGCTATATTAGTAAGGAAAGATCAAGATTGAAAAGTTAAAGTCATCTCGTTTATCATGAGGCGTTATTGTTAGATTATCATTAACGTCTTTGTCTAGTAAAATATCCAAATAATAACATATGTGTCAAACTCTGTGTATGTTTTATTCTTCTCATAAAGATTTTTAAGTAAACTTTGCTTCATATATGAATACAATAATAGGTCTAGATCTGCTAATAATTGAACGCAATTGATACTCATGGTAATTTCAATAGATTGCTAGAACACCTTATCTCCAAAACCTTTATAGACATTGACAATCATAAACTCAAGCAGTTTTTCATCATCAGCTCCTGAGTACTTGTATACAATTAGAGTGATATTTAACAAAGAAATTTACAAATAACCATTGAACATACAATTACATTTAAGAGTTCAATCTTTATTGAAATTATATGTAATCTAAAACAATCTATTAAACAGATCTGTACTTGTTGAGGTACATGTATGCGCTTGTATTTGCATTCAGTCTTTAATATCTGACTTTCAAAATAGCTCCCCCTTATTTCTCTTAATACATTAAAATATGATAATTTCTCATATTTTGCTGCTGACTTGGTAAGAATTGTTTTTTCAATGATAGTTCATTGACAAAGAGTTATGGCAAGTAATACAATGTATAAGTAATTTTAATATCAGATATGAATTTCATTTTTGAAAGTTCATGAAGAACATGTACTCTAAAGGGTTTCGTGAAATATGCAGCATTTTAAAAAGCGTCGTAGTTCATAACCTCTGATTTTTCAAAACTAAAATTTCTTAATTGACTATCGAGTCTTTAGCTTAAAATTATTTATGCACACTTTTTAAGGTCTTCCGTTGGAAACGGAAGACCTTAAAAAGTGTGCATAAATAATTTCTACTGATTCTGATGATTAAGATTATTCTTATTATTCTTTTTTTTTTCTTCCTAGACGCCAACTTTGAGGCCTCATATCTCACTCATTTCTCGATGGATTTTGCTCAAATTTTCAGACATTATAGACGATAATAAACTCTATCAGAATGCTGTCTAAAATTTCAAAAAGTCACTTCCGGTTTTGAGTTATTTCCCTTTAAACGAAAATTTATAGGCTTTCATTTCCAGACAAAGGCTCAGAGACCACAAAAGCTGGAGCAGAAATTTTACTGGTTTTAGATAACAGAAGGATTGAAGTTGTGCACATCGGTTTTTGTTTTTCGATTTCTGTATTCAAAATGGCGCTATATAGGGGTCAAAAATTAGAACGCCTAAAAGAGCGAAAATTAACACATATTTTCCTTTTTATCTTGAAAACTAAAAATATTTTGTTAAGACATGTAGAATAAAAGTTGTGCATAATTGCACGAGCTTTCATTTGATATCATTTAAAAGGGGCTGACCCTAAAATTAGGGATCTAGGGCCCTTGAAAGTTTTTGCTTTATAACTCAAAAAAGGTAAATATTTCGGAATGACTGTCGATTATGAAGGTTTGCTTTAACATCTTATTATCTCATGAAATTGTTTTGTTCGAGTCTTGTTTTAAATGAGCTAGATACATGACCCATATATCATGTACAGGTAATTCTTTTCACTCAGCACGTAAACGCGAGCTCCTCATGCGTGTAAACCAAAACAAACTTACTATAAATGATAAACATGGCTACATTGGATGCTTATATTTTTTAGAATAAGGTTCTTGAAGTGTTTTGTGTTTTCCCCCAAATTATCATGATTATTCACTGACAATTTTCCCTTTTATTTCATTTTTTTTTAATCGTATAAATCAAGTCTACTAAAAATGGAAGAAAAGATAATATTTTCTTTTCTTCTTATCATATAAAAACAACAAACAATATAGTGAGAAAATAAAACATAACTGTAAAGCATATACTATTCACAGCCATTAAGTGCACGCCTTTTACATTCACCTTGTTTGTTTACAATTATATAACGCGCCTCCCTCGATAACGCGGGGCAAAGTCGGTCACCGGGAATTAATCGGCGTGTTATCCAGCGACCCCCAGTCATATACACAAAGAAACCACAGAATGGATAAATTGAATTAATATGTTGAATCTTTCAGATTATTACATAGTATCTTTGACTGATTATGTCGCTAGTGCATTTCATTCAATAATTTATTTGCTGAATTAAACGAAAGTTGCATATAATTATTTTTTTTAAAGCAAATGTTTTTCTCGATATCGAGGTCATGATCTGTTTCACTTCAAATACCATCGAAAATATGCTCCTTTGATTAATTTCTACTAGTGATAGATTTTTTGTATCTTAACTTAAATGTACATGTATGTAAGTCAATATACGTTCTTTTGTCGTCGTTCTTAAAATGTACAACTGTATACGTCCCAAATATAAAAATATCGAGCGTTTTATCGGAATACATAAATACAAAATCCCACATTCACACGCGCCTCCAAAGTATGTAGATTGAGACACACATGCATAACTTATTCCATTGGACAACTAATTAACCTCGAACAAATACTTATTTTCTATTAAACTTGTAATTTTTTGCGAGCAGGTTTCCGTTTATTTTTTCTTATCAGCTCTCGTAATGCTTCATTAAGGTTTTACGGAGACATATAATGTACATGCATGCAAGTACAGAACATGCACGTTTTATAATTTTTATTATTCTTTATTGCTTAATACATACGTATCATCACAATTTAATACAAATATAATTGAGAAAAAACAAATCGGTATGGTATGGTATCAATACATGAAGAAAACAGCGCCTATAATGAAGTCACTTGAAGTGGCGCGTCTATACATTAGATATAAAAACTTTGAAACACATAATAAATGTTAATAAATATACTGAAATAATGACTGGACAAACGAAGAATGAATCACATTTTTTCATCTCTTAACTTAAAAGCTAAATGCAGAAATTTACCTAAATTACAAAGCTCAGAAAAGTTTTGTACACTTAATAATTGAACTAGTTTGAATGCGGATGGTTTTTTCCAGTAGTAACTTTTAATATATTTACTTCTCAAGTCCTTGTATAGGGGACAAATTAAAACAAAATGAAATTCATCTTCTATGGTATTTTTACAAAATTCACAAAATCTTAATTCCTTCACAATATTTCTATGCCTACCAGTTTCAATTGCAAGGTTATGAGAAGACATCCTAATTCTACTTATTTGTTTTTTATAAAGATTAGGTATTGACTTTCTTAAATAATATTGCAAGGTTAGATAATCTACAATGTGTCTGTAAAAAATACATTTTGTTGAACAATTAATTTCTGCCATGAGATTTTGTATGAAATTATCTGTTATTCTTTGTTTGATTACAGGAAATTGTTTATAAATCATTTCTTTGTCTTGTTCAAGCCAGATAAATCCTAGTCCATGCTCATAAAGTTTTTGTTTTATATTTACAACCCAATTATCAGAGTGTCTGCCGGAATATTCACATTCATTGAACAAATATTCATAACACATTTTCAAAATACAATTGTCAGTTTTTAACAGCTTGAACCAAAATTTAAAAATGCGAAAAATGCGAACAATTTTCATAGGCAGTCTACCAGTTTCAACATAAATCATGGCAGTATTTGTGCTCCTTCTAACACCTAAAACATATTTAATAAAGTCCAAGTGCACTTTTTCAATTTCACCAGCATTATGTCCACCCCATATTTCACAACCGTAATTCAATATGCTTGCAACATAAGTATCAAAAAGTGAAAACATTGTCTCAGTATTTAAATACATTTGGTTGATTTTTGATTTCATTGAAAACATTGCTTTTCTACCCTGGATTGCCAACTGTTTTTGTGTATTATTAAATTTTCCATTATAATTCAAAAGTACACCAAGATATATAAATTGGTCAACAATTTCAATTGGCTCACCATTTAAATGCCATTTTTCTTCCTTACGTATTTTACCTCCGTTTCTAAAAATAACAATTTTTGTTTTCGATATATTAACAGACAGGTTCCATTTCGTAGAATAATCATATAGTGTATTTAGCATTCTTTGAAGCTCATCTATTGATTCTGAGAAAATAACCATATCATCTGCATACATTAAAACAAATAAATTCAATTCTTGTAAATCAACTGGCACATTTCCTTGTTTTAAAAACTCTAATTCAAAGTCGTTTACATATAAAGAGAATAAAATAGGAGACAGAACCTCCACCAGCAGAAGTCCGTTATTGTTCTTGAATAATTCAGATAGCATTCCTGCATATTTTACACAACATTTCATACTAGAATACATTGACTTGATAATGCCAAGTAATTTCCCCTTAATTCCATACTGACTAAGTTTGTGCCATAATTGTGCGCGTTGTACAGTGTCAAATGCTTTTGTATAATCAATAAAACAACAATAAAGCCTATTTTTCTTTCTCAATGATTGATTAATTATTGTATGTAGACAAAATATTGCTTCAGCTGTTCCACGTTTAGGCTGAAATCCGAATTGTGCGTCTGAAATAACACAGTTTTCATTTGACCATTTTAACAATCTTTGATTTAAAACAGTAGTAAAAAGTTTACAAAAGCAACTGTGTAGACTAATACCTCTGTAATTATTTGTATCGGTTGCATCACCTTTTTTAAATACAGGTACAAGAATAGATTTTGTCCACATGTATGGAAAAATACCAGAATGGAATATTCTGTTAAATAAATTATATATAATAGGCAGCAAGATAGTTTTAAATTCAATGAAATACTCATTAATAATCAAGTCTGTTCCGTGAGACTTTTCTCTTTTTAATTTAGTTAGTGCGTCAAGTATTTCTTTATTAGATATTTCACAGTCAAGTTCTTCGAAAACGGCTGTATCGTCGTCACTCGGAATATCCCTGACGCTGACATTAACGTTTGTTCCAAGCTCTCTAAAATGTTCATAAAATCGATCAGGATTAATCACTGCTTGTTGTTGTTTATTTTTCTTACGGAAGTTCTTGTAGAAAGATTTTGGATTGTTTTTACGTAAATATTCTAACATGTTCCCTTCAGCACGCATGTAATTTCTCCGGAGCTTTGCGGATAGAGTCTTGTATTCTCTCTTTGATTCGAGCAATTTACGATGAGTGTCCGTTCCTTTATTTTTGTTAAAAATGCGAAGGTCTGTTTTATACACGTGGTATTTTCTTTTCAATTCTGGTGTCACCCAGGGTTTATCAATGGGCGTTCTGCATGAGTAATTTTCTTTACTATACCGTGTCTCTGTGTTGATTTTAATCTCGAAGAAAGGTTCCATGGCTTTAGATATTTCTGTCGTAAATAAATCAATAGATCTATCAATAGTTTCTTGATTTTCAGTCTCCGGGTGTTGTATACAGGATTCTAATACACCTAAATGTGTTAAAAGACTATTTTTGGCTTCTTCTAGATACTCTGGCTTCCACTTAAATATTCGAGATTGAGTTCCTTGAGTATTTGCGTGTTCGATTATTTCACCACGTTTATCGAAATCTTTAATTTTTAACTGTACATGTAATGGAGCGTGATCAGAAAATGTCGTAAAGTTTGACACAATGAATTTTTCAATAAGATCAAAAACATCTGGGGTAGATATACAATAATCAATAACACTTAATCCCTTCGTTCCCATAAAGGTGAAATCTCTATCCAAATTTCTACTGTGTCTTCCGTTCAGTATTCTTAAACTGCTAGCCTTACATAGAGTCAATAGTTTAATTCCATAATCATTTATTCCTCTGTCAGGGTTAATACGGGGGGGGGGGGGGTTAATACAGAATCCATTTCGTAAGACAACATTTCTGTCACTTCTTGTAAAATTTCATTGTCAAGTATATCATCTGCAATAAAGTCATCCCTGTCTCCTGTTCTAGCATTGAAATCACCTATCAGCATAACTTTACCAATCGACATATAGGAAATAATTTGTGTCTCCAATTCCAGGAAAAGGTCACAGTCGTATTGCTTGTAAAAGAGGAGTTATTTGGCGGAACATAAACACAACCGATATATAAATCACTATTCGTGCTGTTTAATGTTTTGCTGATTTTTAACCATATGAAGGAGTCGTACTGATTTTTTACAACACTAACAAATTGTCTCAGATGATTGCGAATCATGACAACAGTTCCGCCACCTTGTATGGCTTTACATTTCATTCTAGGAAAATAAAAGATTTCGAAATCTGCAACCTGTTTGTCATAATTTTTTTCTAACCAACATTCAGTTAATAGTATAATATCATAAGTGAAGATAAAACTTTGGAAACTTCTGTCTTCAAATTTATTGGAAAAACCACCATTTATGTTCCAAGATAATATTTTTAGATTTTCTTGCACTAAGCTGCATACATTCTTCTGTGTGTCCTATCTGTGCTGTACCGTTTCCCAGTCTACGTCGTCTTCTTGTTGATTGTCTTGGGGTTCCAACGGGTTATACTCTTCTCCGTCAATGATCAGTTTGTTTCTGATGAGTTTTGCTGTCTTGCCTCGTAACCTATCTTCATTCAGTTTTGGATATAACTGCTTTCGTTGCTCATATATTTCTTTCGGATACTGTTCCTGGATCCTGTATGGTGATGATGACAGCTTTGTAGCTTTTTTCCTAATCCTTTCCCTCTCCCTGAATGAGGAGAACTTAACCACGATAGGTCTCGGGTTTGTATTTTCTCGGTTAAACCGTCCAATCCTGTGCGCTCTTTCTATCTGTTGTCTGACGTTTGGGGTTTTCAATTCCGTCTCACAGAAATCGTTTATCAGTCTCACACAATTCTCCCTCCTATTTCCATTATACTCAGCTAGCCCATAGAACAACAAATTATTTTCCATACTTCGGCACTTGAGGTCCGTGATAGAATCCTCAATATTTTTCTGTGACTGTTTCATTTGTTCTACTTCTTTTTCCATTTCATCGGTTTTCTTTTTCAAAGTCCCCATGGTGTTCCCCATGTTACCTGTTATTTTCTTTAAATTGTCGATGTCCGATTCAAAGGTATTTAACCGTTGCGTAATGCCCGAGATTTTTCTATGTATGTCATCAACCTTGGTTAACTTTTTATCAATCTGCAAAAGTTTGTCAAATATTTCATCAACCCATTTTGGTTTCATTAGGGATTGGAGAGTGTTTGGATTTGTATGGGCGGGGGGAGGCGTCATGAACTCACTTACACGAACCTGACTTTCTACTGGTTTTTGTGTATCATTTCCTGATTTGTTTTCGTTTATATCCATTTTACATTTCTCAAAACCATCTTCATCATTGCCACTACCTGTATTCTCATCGTCCATACCTTTATTCGTACTGTATATTTCGACAGACTCATCGTGACCACTGTCCGCCATGACAGCTGTAATCACCCCTTTGTTTGGACTAACGTAAGTTTTATGACGAACACACTTTGTTGGGTTACTATTTTTCCTTTTGCGCTTGGTCCTGGTGGTATATGGCATATTCTAAACCATGTAAACTTCATTACAAATCGCGCTTTTCATATCAATTCAATTTACTTACTCAGAACTGCGAGCTGTGAGCTACTGCCCAGTCCGCCATACCAACCGGAAGCCAAAAATATACGTCGTCCTGGACTCGAACCCGGATCTCCCGCACATGAAGCGAGAGACATACCACTACGCCACGAAATATCTCTCACGAAATTAAAGTATAATGCATATGCAAGAGTGCCAAAATATACGCATGTAGAGCCTAATCTGCGTTTGAAATACAGACATTAGAGTGAACTAATTATAGGTCCGCAGAGTTGATTATGAGTTGTTTTTATAACGGGTAGCCCATCCTGTCCACTCATCGTCACGGTTTGTAACCTCGTAATTACACAAGTAAATACTAAGGTGTCAATCTATATATTTTCACCTATATTTTCCCCCTAAAAAAATAAATTACCGAGAGATGTATCGTTTTCTCCTATCATATATTAAATGACAGTATTTATGAACAGCTGTTAAAACACAGGCCTGTGTAAACGGTAAATCAAAAGAAAGGAAATCTGGGGTATGGAAAACAGAAAATATATATAATGCCTCATTCTCTGAAGATTACGTTGTCTTCAGATAACTAAAATACATGTACCAGTAAATTAATGTCCGTCGAATTTTATTTTAATGATAACATTTACTGGTGTGTACCTGTACACGCAGTGTGTCACTTTTTCTAAGCCTTCGCCCAAACGAACAATTTAGCAAATCTTGAATGAATTAATTTACACTTAGTCTATTCCTTCCACATATCCACACACATTCACCTATACCTAAAATCTAATAAAAATCAGATTTGTGACCATTTCTTTATTATATCAAGATCGGTTGTAATTAAGAGATCATGTAGGAGTATTAATATTAGTGTCCACTATTGCAAACTGTGATGTATCGTCCACGAATAATCGAATTTCATTATGTATGCCCTGTTACGACGCACTTTGAAAAATTACGCACTTTGAAAAATATTTTCAAAGTGCGTTAAATTTGGGACCAAATCAATGAACTTTAAAAAAATAAAATTTCTTTTCAAAGTGCGTTAATATCGACCATATAAACGCACTTTGAAAAATGTGTATGGCTTGGTCAATATTCTTGCAAATCTTAGATATGATATAAATAATTGAACCTGTTTGATAACTCTTCGGTATGGTCACTTTACGATATGAAAGTGAGCGATTTTGATTTTTCCATACATGTACTTTGAAAATTCTTTCTCCCTTAATTATTTTACTGAACTAATTTTTTTTTTACAGTTTTCATGCATTTTATGTAAACTAAAATTTATTGAAAAATTTTAACGTCATACCAGTTATATTGTTGTGAAGCATAGGCATCTGTACGGGGGGTGGGTGGGGGGGTTCACACAAATGTTTAGCAAATACATTTTATAGGCATTAAAAATTGGGGCTTACCTTGGGGGTGTATCCTTTTTCAATTTAAATTATTAAAATCTATAAGTCTAGAATTTGTTTTATGCATTTTTTTCAAAGTGCAATGCCACAATGCCCTCAGTTATGTCATTACAGTTTACATCCACCTCTGTTGCCTTGTGTCAAAAAGTTTTGCACCCGAGTCCTTGTTCACACGTGTGTGGCCGCAGAGAGCCGCGGGCATGTCGGTGTTAAAAATACATCGTGTACTCCGATAGTTATAAATGGAAATAATTGTAAGTGTACCAGTAAGTGACGTTTCCAACTCAAGGGAAAAACCCGAAAAGAATATTTCAATTGCACAATTTTACGGGAATATGCTTGTACATGCAAGTTTAATTATATACATGTATTCATTTTTACATGTACAAAAGTGGCCAAAATATATGCACACTTTTGAGAGATATATCCAAACCTTAGTCTAGAACAGATGCTCTAACCCCTGTGCCACATGGGCGGTGCTCAGATTTGAAGAATTAATTCAAGACATTTTTATCAAACTTAAGTATGCTGATACACTTTAACCTTGCACTTTCCTGTGACCTTTACCTCACTTGTCTTTAATTTGCATTTTCCTTAGTATTAAAGAAACCATCTGAGATATTTTTATGTAAGCTTATGCATTATTTGAAGGGGATTTTATAATCTATATCCATTTTTTAAGATTTCAATTTTTAAGAAACTATTCAAGATATTCTCAATAAACGTCATACATTATAACATTAATACAGATTTTAATGTTGCATTATTTACTAATATACACTTGGCGATGCATTCATGTCCTATAGACATATTTCTAGTTAAATCCTTAGCTAAATCATAGTGTTGAACCTAATAGATTCTTCCGATTTGATACTGTATATGCTCAGAAAAAATAAGGCTGAACATATCCATTCATTCAGACAAGTCAAGGTTCCTGACAGAGAAACTGTAAATTCGCTACAGTATTTGTACCTGTGAAACATTGTTGATACATGTATAATGCAGGGTGGGACATGACCTTGACTCAAGTTCAAGGTCACTAAAGATAAGATGTTTTGGCTGGATTCATGGACTAAAAGAATATATAAAAAACGTGTGTACTTTTCCAGTCGGTAATACACATACCGTATGATCCCTATTAACCACCCCTGCCCCCATAAGCGCCCCATAGGTCTTTTTTCAATTATTAGAAAACAAGGGCCCCCTCTACAGTGATTAAAATCATCTAGAATCGTATCAAAAGTCTGCCAAAATTTGAACAAAGTGAAAATGTAACTTGTCTATTATCCAATTTCTCAGTGGAAAATGAATCATATCGCATAAATTGGGTGGATTATCCTCTCTTAAAGTAAAGTTCGACATTATTTTAGCTGTTCTTTAAAATTTTTGAAGTATAAGAATGACATTAAATATTAATATGAAGAGAATACCAAAATAACCGCCTCCTTTTCGAAATTTTCTATGCGCCCGGGGCGGTTAATAGGGATTATACGGTATTAGATTTTTATAACAGAGTTTGTCATTGATTGACGCAAGGTCATTTAGAAAGTTCAAGTTCACATACATTCCTTAAATTTACAGCGTTTTTCATGGCGAAACATTGCTTGACGCAAGGTCATTTAGAAAGTTCAAGGTCACATACATTCCTTTACAGTGTTTTTCATGGTGAAACATTGTAAGTTTCTTCCTTTACAAGCCTTTAGGTTGCTTACTTGTATAACTTTATAATGTGGCTTGACCTAGACTCAAGGTTACGTCTTCCTATCCGTAGCTCCAACGGAAGACCTATTCGTTGCTTTGCAACGAGCTCGGCTCTAGTTGTACATATCTTTTGTTGCCAACCAAATTAACAAGCCAAGACTAGATGACATTCAAAAATCTGATATCACAGGGTTTTTTTACTACATAGTTCCTCAAAGTCTGTCAAATGTCCTTCTTCCACTGAGGACAGATTGAAATCTTTTAAAACTTTTTAATATGAGCTGGACACAAAGAGGCAAAATATTATCTGATTTTATTAAAGTAAAACACCGGAAAAGGTTGTAATGGGTATTCCTTCGCTGTAATAGTTTGATCCACTTTGGCATCTTGCCCACACTCTGTCTCCTTGTTGAAGATTCAGCGTCACCACGTTGGATCAAGAATCTTTACCCCTTCCTTCGTCAGACATTGTCATTACCTTGGCTTCTCCATTATTAGATACATACAATGTGTCACTGCTATATCTCTGGGTACTGATATAGAAAACATACTGTCCATCCATTTGGGCCGTAAAATTCATTTCAATGTTTACAAAATAAATTATACTAATTTAAATTCATTAATTTAAAAACATATCTTGATGGATATTCATTTGCAGTAATGACAAGTAACATTTTATAACTGATTATATTGATATATTAGCATACTCGTACGTGTTCCAGAAGGAGAATACCTACCCTTAAATTCTTTCAACAAATCCTGATTCGCAATGATGAGGTGATCCACTTTCTTTCTCAGCTCTTAATTTGTAAAAGTTAAGTTATCAATCCTCTTCTCAGTCAGAATTATGTGCGAGGGCTGTTCGGAAATTATTGAGACAATTACATTAAGGACGGAGATAATTTAATGAAAATTCATCAACATTTTATAAAGAGCGAATAAAACACTTATGCAAAATTTCGAATTCCTATGACGATAAGAAAAGTTTTAGTGAAATGATAAACATGCATATGTCTATCGACCCGAAGCAGCATCGCTACGTCATTTAACGTCACGTCAGCTGGAGAGGGTTTCGCATTCCTTCTTTGTAATTACATATAACAGTACAAAAATCAAACAGTCTCTTTTCTTAAATTATTCCTTAAATATGTATGCTTTTGCTACGCGAGTGTAAAAATTTCATTTGTGGGAAAAGATGACTTAAAATCATGCAGTGCCGATTTATGCAACACAGGTCAACGATATTAATACCGTAACGATATTAATACCGTACATAATAACTGATGGTCGCCCAGAGCTTTTGATTTTACTCTGGTTGAATTAATTGGGAAAAAAATGTATACCAATGAAATTACAAACCCTTACTAATTTATTTCTCGTTGTTATTCTTTTAGCAGGTCGTTGAGTCTGGAACAGAGTTCTACATTGCGCTACATAAAATTTTAGGTATCTTCGCTGCTCCGCCCTTGACGTCAAAATCCATTTTTTCGTTCTTAGCAGATTTCTCTACCGCGCTTATTTTTTTATGATCTCCGTATTCCTGATCAAAATTCTGACAAAGTTGCACAACATGAATTTGAATTTAAGCTGAAAAAATTATACACATAAACAGAATTATTTTCGCTCTTATTATGGGTTCACGAAGAATTAGAACTTTGGTGTTACATATTTTCAATATCTGATTTCGAGACTGCTCCGGTTACCCCTACTGATGACGCATTATATACCATTGCACAGAAAATATTAAATATTTGTGAAATATTTTATGCTTTTATTAATTCTAAGTGTATGTCTAACTTATATGCAAATTTTCACCGAAAGACGTTCATTAGAAAGCAAAATATATACAATGTCTTAATAATTTTCGAACAGCCCTCGTATGTAATGAGGAAAGCAAGAAATACGAGGGCTGTTCAATAAATAATGTCCTCGGTGCTCAGAAAGAAGCTAAAGACGCTTTTCAATGATTTATTCTTCATGATTTTACTAATTAATCTCTTTTAAGTAAAGTACATGTCCGTAACATTTTTTATCCAATTTCTGATCGTTTGTAGAACTCATTTTTGGGTATGACCCTTAGTATACTGGAAAATGGTAGATCCAATGATTTCCCGAACTTGTTTCTTCCTTCTGAAAGGTGTTTTTTCCAAGTTTGGAAATAGAAACAAGTCAAAATGTCAAAGATCTGGCGAATATTGTTAATGTAAAAAATATTAACTTTCTGTTTATCCCGAAAACACCTTAACTCTTCAAGGCATGCGGGTTTGGATGCTGTCTTGAAGAAATTCAATGTAGTGGATTCCTGATTATGGGTCCTTCCTCTAAAAAACCTTTTGATTTTTTGGCCAAAAATTTGCTTTCTAGACTCCTCCAGAAATTAAATAGTCTCTCCGAATACGATTTTGAAAAACAATACCACTAATGTTTAAGAAAATTACATATAAATCTGTCTTTGTGCTCTTGCATACCTGTGCACTTGTCAGACATTCGCCGTTTTTATCAAGTACATCTTATGGTAAATTTTGTTTCTAGGGTTTTAAGCAATAGATTCATGTTTCAATATCTGTTTGAAAATAAAACAAACGTGAATAACTACAATTACTGATATTTTAAAACAACTGTTAAGACTTTCGTAAACACTGTCGTTTTCACTCATTTTTCAAAATATAGGGTGACCTTTGAGTACTAAGCTTTTTTACCGTCAAACGTTTCTTAAATACAGTGTAAACTACCCCCGATGTGATGTCTATCAAATTTGCTATGTGTCTTAAAGTCAATCACACATCATCAAATATTATTTGTTGAAATTTGGCGAACAGTACATAAGTTGTTATAATTTTTGTTGGCAAGGAGGGTACCCATTTTTGATGCCCATTGTATAATTTTTTATCATTGAAATCCACCTGCTCTTTTGTCTATAAAACAGGCATTGGTTGCTGAAATTGTCACATATATCAGTAAATATTTCTTTGGGATTTTTAACAAGTTTTACGGCAGCTTTAATGAAGCTTTTATTTTCACTCTAGTTTACAAATTCTTTAACATTCATTTATAATGCAGTGTCTCGAAAAGCCCTTGTTTCCCCGCTTCTCACGATAAAACTATGTGATGAAAAGTGGTCACATAAACTGTTATGAATTCATGAAAGATTCAATAATGAGAGAAAGTCAAGTTTTATGTCATATGATATCTGTAATATATGTCATATAGTTCAGGACATTATTTATTGAACAGCCCTCGTAAACATAGAAGAGATTCTCTTAACATGTCGATATTGGAGTAGAATTTCAGGTTAGACCAGGTATTTGATTTGGGACACATACCGGATCCCATAGATTATTCTTCGGGACATTTAATTTTTTTTTTTTTTAAATAGACAATTTCTCTCCTGTTCTTTTAAAAGAATTGTAACAAAAGCAAAACATGAACACTGCCATTATATTCTTTTGGGAGGCAGGGGTATCATTCTGTGGGGTCTTTACTCACAAAACTTTTGGTTTTTAAATTATTTTAGCGAGGAGAAAAAACATGTGATTAAGTGTCCAAATATCTAGCATTATAATTTGTTGTATTTTTCTTTCATTATACTTATCATACCCCCGCTTGAAAAGCAGGAGGGTATATAGTAATCGGATGTCCGTCCGTCAGTCCATTTGTTACGCTTTGGGGTACCCAGCTCTTATCCGCAACTCCTCTCATACCATCGAATGAAATTTGATGAGACTTGCACAGAATCCTTATTACATATTGCCATTGTGACCTCCTATTTACTTTTTGGTCTGACACATATATTTCGGGATTCTCACAGCAAAACATGGACACTGCCATTATATTCATATGGGATGCAGGGGTATCATTTTTTGAGCCCATTGCTCACAGTAACTCTAGTTTCCATTTTTTCACAAAGCAGTTAATTTTAAAGCATTTAACACTATTATTTTACATAGAATTAAGTCAGGAATTTTAAAAGTTTCGGCGTTTTGAATTAAGCTTCACAACCAATAGGTACTAGCTTCGTACTTGTCAGGAACGATGGTTGTTAATAAAGTTCGTGGACAAGTTCTATCGTCAGTGCGCTATTTGCTTGAAATCGGTAAAACTCTGCTGATAAAAACTAAACGTATTTATCCAATTTTAATAAGTAATGATTAGGTGTTTTTCGATCTTTAAAATAATATACATGAAACTTATGGAGATAACGAACAGTATTCAAGTTCAAAAGTCCATAAAACAATACAAAGTAGGAACAGAGCAAACACGGACCTCAAAACATCAAAGATGGGATCAGGTGCCATGGAGGAGTATCTCCTGCCGACCGGTCACACCGGTCACACCCGCCGTGTTCTCCTCGTCGTGATGGGGAAATCACTGGAAAATCCGTAGTCAATTCAGTGTATAAATAATGGACTAACAATCAGTATGAAAAACGTCAGTCAGCATTTGACTAAATGAAAATTTGTATTTGCTGACAAGGTCATTATTGTATCAGTCATAGAACTGACGAAATGATGACTTCAAACGAGACAGCTGATATTCTTGATTAATCAACTTTTTCATCTTTTGTGTTATCAATTCATCTCAATTATTTATATGAAACATTAAAACATGCTTTACCTTGCATTTTCTTTTTCGCATATTAACATATTACAAAGATATATTTAAAATTGAAAATTACAATGTTGTCAGAAATATTTGTGATACCGGTATTTAACCTGTCGCTTAAAAATGAAAAGCAAAAAAAAAAAAAAAAGAAGTTTACCCCTCTATTTTTCTTTTAAATATAATATTGATATCTGTTGCAGTCAAATACATAAAAAAAAAATTAGATATAAAAGGAAAACATCCATACTTTTTCAGGGTATTTTCTACCACTTATAGCAAAAAAATCCCCATTCTATCCATTCTCTTTAACTTCAAAAACCTGTCATCGAAACATACTCGTATTTATTTCAAAATACTTACGTTATTTGAAGTTAATATTCTTGATAACTTCAAATAGTAATAAAATATAAAAATCTTTATTTGCCGAGGAAAAATATATCATAAAAATAATATTTGAATATTCTATTATAACTTTTATTGTTCTGTATAAGCATCACAGATATATGGCACATCCGTAAAAAATAATAATCTTTAACGAAAATGTAGTTTCCATGCAAACCTTTTTCGACATGCACCAAGGGGTAATTAAAGGTACATGCTACAAACAATTGTTCTAATCTCTCACAAAAATATACTTAGTAATGAGCTGTAAAGTTATGTTTTTGCACTTTTCACCAAATAATGTCGCTTAGCCGAACATTAAATTTTTGAATAAACAAATATCATTAATTTTCTGAAGTGAGAGAGACACCTTCTTTAGCAAAGATATTTGAATTGTTGTGATTGAATTTTGGATTGTTGTGGTTGAATTTTAGACGAAAAAGTTTCTTTTTGTAATTTATTTCTTTAAAAATGATCATTCTGCATTTACAATACAGTGTAAAAAGTCGCACTAATAATGACCTCATTCTATTGACACCATATCTACCTTTAATGAAAAATATATGCTGATTATAATATTAGATTATAAAATTGATTACTTTAATAAAACCTCTTTTATTACATTTGATCAGATACTATTCAAGCATACATGCAACATGCATAATTATTGTTCATCAGTACGACAGTAGTTCATGAACGACTGATAATATTCATTGTAAACACAATGAACTATAGCTACAAGTATTACAATTATAATTAAAGAAGAAAACCTGAGAAAGTTGTAATGGGACCATCGTAGTAATAACCTTGACCAGAGTAATATTTGACCCAGACTGCATCCCCCTTCTGAATAGTCAGCACTACCAGATTGGGACCAGAGTCGTAATAGTCATCATTACTCGTACTATATGCCATAGTTCTTACTTTTGTTGATCCGTTCAACACAATGTCAACATATATGGTTTCTCTATAATAGCTTTGAACATTCAGGAAGAAGACGTACATCCCGGCGATAGGAGCTGTAAATATTCCGTTACTTGGGTTGTATCCATTCCCTTCATTAGTGATGACGGAAGGAAATACCAGTGTTCCACTGTTCCAGGATGAGCTGCCGGATGATACTGAGGCGGAGAAACCAACCCTCTTTGGTTTATCTACAAATATTTTTTCGTTATTGTTTTTTTAATTGAATTATTGAAGATTGAAGAAGATCCAAGGAATTATTATGTATGCATGATCGATCAAGCAGAATTGAATTTGATTAAATAAGATTAAATAAAGAATATATCTTATGAAGATCCAAGTCGCAAAAACAGTCGTATGGTGTTAAGAGCCATTCTCTGTAAAGACTTGAAATGTTATATAGGAGATGTAGCACACATTGTCTCAGCATTTCTCCAAACTTTGGTCGCCCGCGTGGCGCAGTGGAGAGTCGCGAAGTAAGGAGTTGATCCTTACGTCGGGGTTTCGAACCCCACTATGGGACGTGGAGACCGGTCCTTCGGATGAGACCGTATAAACCGAGGTCCCGTGTCGCGATAGGTGCATGAAGGAAAAAGATCCCTCCCTGCTCAATGCCCCTGAGAACCGAGTATAGGACAAAATTTGCAGCTCTCCACCGGCAAGTGGAGGCGTCTCCATATGAGTAAAAAATTCTCGAGAGGGACGTTAAACAATATACAATAAATTAATCAATCTCCAAACTTTCTATGTTAAAGTCTTTGATACCCTAAACTAATTTCTAAACTAATTTTGGGCAAAAATTGGTTGCTTTGTGTTACAGTAACAATGGCAACATGTCTTAAATTTTGAAAAATGGCATTTTTTACCGTGTTTGGAGTCCCATGTTAACATGTGCGGCAAAGCAAACAATTGGCAATGACAGTCTCCTAAAGCTTAAGGCCTGGTGTCTTAAATGCATGATAAACATATTTGGTAAATTGGTTACATACGTTACTATGGTAACAAAGTATTCAAAAGCTAAAAGCAAACAGTTCATTATTGAAAATTTTAATTTTCAAATACAAAAAGTATATAGCTGGGTTCAGGGAGGGAGGTATATGAAGAAATTTAAATCTACACAGGATGCTTTTTAATTAATATGACACATAATGGCTCTGTTATTTATAAGATGACAAATATTATTGATAAAGCATTTATATTCATTTGTTATGATCCACTCTGATGACTCCTCTATTCTCCCTTTTGTCACAATGTGAACAAGTTTAAATTTACATTACCTTTTTGATGCTTTTATGTTAATGATCAATAATGGCTTTGTTGTCTTTGTGAAGAACTTTAACTATTTTTCAATGTATTCCTACGTAAAACCTTGTTCACCCATCATGGCCCATATCTTCCCCCTGGGGATCATGATCTGAATAAACTTGGATGCTCCCATATTACTATGACCAATCATGGCTTTCTTTTCTTGAGAAGAAGAATTTAAAAAAAATTCTATGCAATTTTACATTTATCACACATTATGGCCCCACCCTTGCCTAAGGGTCATGATTGGAACAAACTTGCATCTACACTACCAGAGGATGCTTCCACATAACTATGACCACTCATGGCTTTGCTGTTCCTGAGAAGATTTTAATAGATTTTTTTCTATGTATTCCTGTGTAAAATTTGATCCCCCAATGTGTCCCCCTTCCTAGTCCCGGACATCATGATTTGAACAAACATAAATCTACATTAATAGATGATGCTTCCATACATGTATAATTATGACCAATCATGGGTTTGCTGTGCTTGATAAAAAGATTTTTCTCATGTACTCCTATGCTAAACTTTGATACCCCATTGTGGCCCCACCCTACCCCCGTGGTGATTTGAACAAATTTGAATCTTCATTACCAGCGGATGCTTCCACATGAGCTTCATCTTTTGTGGCCAAGTGGTTCTTGGGGAGAAAGTTTTAAAGATTTTCCCTATGTATTCCAGTGCTAAATTTGATACCCCATTGTGGCCCCACCCTACCACCAGCGGTCATGCCTTGAACAAACTTGAATCTACACTACATGAGGATGCTTCCACATGAGTTTCAGCTTTTCTGGCCAAGTGATGCTTGAGATGAAGATTTTTTGAAAAAAAAATTCCTTTATATTCCTATGTTAAAATTGATCCCCATCGTGACCCCACCTTACACCCTGGGGTCATGATTTGAACAAACTTTAATCTTCACAACATGAGGATGCTTCCACATGAGTTTAAGCTTTCCTAACCCAGTGGTTGTTAAGAAGAAGAATTTCAAAAGGTGCCATTAAATTTTCATTAATTCAAAATTATCTCCACATTGAGCAGGGCGTGACCCTTCACTTGAAAAAAAAGCTTGAATTCCCTTCACCCAAGAAAACTTTCCGGCAAGTTTGGTTGAAATTGGCCGAGTGGTTCGTGAGAAGATTAAAATGTGAAAAATTTACAGCGACGTCGACGACAACAACTCGAACGACGACAGACAACGGACACTTTTTGATCAAAAACGCCCAATTAAGCCTTAATTAAGCTAAAAAGCAATAAATGGATGAAATATGACCAAATAATAGAGAAAAGAGCCTTAGAACATACACCAAGAACAAATAATTATATACACAGGGTTTAAAGGGAACATTTGGTCAGAATTTTCATTTCCATAAATTATGTAAAACTGTATCTCTCATATAAAAAGAAAAGCTGCATCTTATAACAGGACACAGCATATAACAGCGGTCAAATTTGATTTTGACTGCTTAATTTGAGTAGCATGTGGAAAACCTTATCATGGCCGCTGCTGACGTAGTGGAAGCAGATTAAATGCCAGATATCTAGAGTCGATGCATTTATGACTGCAGAGAAATTAAATTCTTTACATCAGAAATAGGCTTATTTAATCAATTGTTTAATTATAGGAGAAAGATTTACTTCCTTCTTGGACACATTTTAACATTTAAAATAGTTGGAATTAAAATCAAGTAAAATATACAACCTTTGCAGTTAAGTTTTTAATCTAAGTTTAATCCCCAGTTTACTGCTTTTTATTATCAATTTTATTTTCCTGAATTCTGAAACACTAAAAAATAAGAATGTGAAATTATATTTCCTTTATAACATCCAGATTCAAACTGAAATCCTAAGTACTAAATTGGCGCATTTTCACAACTTGATTCCGACATGATAATGTTTACTCTTAGAGCCAATGTGTCATGAACACGTCATAAAAGTGAGGATTGTGGGAAATATTTAGCAAACGAATAACTTTATCTCTCAACATGGCAGCCTCCAGCAGTCAGTTCACCTAAAAGTTTGGTGTCATATTACTTTATAATTTAATCAAAACAAAAGACAGTATCAGTTAAAATTCAATAATGATCATTCAATGAATGAAATATCAAAAATTTATTCTAGACCCGACGTTTCCTTTAAAATTGAAGTTTAAGTTTAAATTAAAGTTTACAAAATCGAATATTCTCCCTTGTTGGTTACCATAGTAATAGTGTTGTTTTCTTCATTAAATTTCATCAATATATGATATTCAACTTTAGTTCTATCAGATAAATACTATTCAAGGTGAGGCATATAGTATATTTCTTGATTTAATTGGAAGTAAATTTTTAAAGGTACTTGGACACAGATTTTAAGTTAATATTTTCTCTATAAAATTACGACCTATATATTTGAATGGCAATCACACAAAAATTAATTAAAAATCTTATTTCATTTAAAAGTTATTAAAACTTCAAAGTTTTGGGCGGGTTTGATTGGCACACCCTCGCACTTTCACGAATTTTAATTTTATTCTTAATCCTTAGGAAAAGTGGCACTTTTCCTTTTATATATTGAAATATATAATTCGTGATATTATACAGAAAATAGTAACTTCAAATCTGTGTCCAAGTACCTTTAATACAGCCAAGAAAATTAACTTTTAACAACTATGTACGTTGTTTCCTTGGTAACACCGCAAAGAAGCAAGGTGTCATGTTTTTGTGAGAATGGTTTGTTTGCACTTTCCTAGTTTTCTTTAAGGCTCAGCAAAGATTTAAAGTCGCAATTTTTTCCGGCTGTTACCATAGCAACTGAGACATATAGCAACGAAAATTTTTTTGACATATGTACTAAAAATAAGTGAAGTTTCATCAAAATAGGTGATCATGCGTGGCAACGAAGTTTAAGTGGTTACAGAAAATGGCTCTCGAAACTTCTTACTGTTCTCTCATTATTTAAAATATTACCTGATATGTTATTTGTCAAATTCATTCGGAACACCTCGAGAGAGGACACGGTAGAAGACAGCTGCAGTTGTTCATACTTCGATTGCTTCACTTCCGACATAATGTCTTCTAATGTTTTACTGATGTTCACTGAAATTAAAATGTAAGAAGAATCTTTTGGAAACATTATATAAACATTACAAAGAAATCAGTTTTATATTGATACACACTTCCGCCCCAGACCGGGGTTGAATACATTCACTCACACCTTTCGCTTCGTCTGAAGGTATTTCAATTACCTTGCGAAGCTCTTATCACATTACGTACCCTACATTACTTGAATTAAAGAAAGTAACATTTATTAATTGAAAATGGTACATTTTAAACATTCGTCGGCTTAGGATGACTCACTGACTCAACAGTCGCAGCTTATCAGTTTATTGTGGTTTGAATGGAGCGTAGCGTAGTCAGCCGAGGATTGCCGATTGGATCAAGATGTCGGTAGTCACTTGTCGTTTCGTACGAATGAGACAGGAACTGTCAGTCTATGATTTGAACTTATAAATTTAGTAAAGGGTGTTTCATAATATATGTTACATTTTGAATCTTTAATTTGACAAACACAAGAAACACAAGAAAAAAGATACAGATACATGTATGTCTTTTTATCAAATTTTTGCATCTATCCATAAGATTCATTATGTTTAATTACCAACTAAAATATTAAACACTGAACAAAATATTTAACATTTATGAAAATTATTGAAATTTTCAAGTTTCATTATTTTTGCTACATTGAATTTCACAACGTCAAAAGTCCACATTACATGTTCTAATTGATCTCCATTATTTCAAAAACAAATGAAAGTTGCTTCTTAAAAATTGAATGGAGTATAACCTTGTCATGTATTTTTTGCTTTGACTCTCCTCATTTGAACGTCTGTTCTTTTTTAGCTCATTCAGTATCTGTGGTCTAAGATTCTAGACCCTGTTCCTTAAGAATCCCTACAGAAAAGAGCCCAAAGATTGAGATTGTCGAATTCCAAGGTCAAACTCTTGCCTTGCATTATTGAAAATTTGTACGCTGCTAACTTCAAATCATATTCCAAAGTTTAATGTATGCTGTAAATGCTGATATTACCAGCATCCATTACTGAAAACATCTATCAGACACTTTTCTCTGCAATTTGCTTCATTTAGAGTCTCCATCTCACAAAAAAAAATCTCCGCTTTTTTAAAGTCTTTAGGCTTTCTGGAATACCGTGTTATTTATTAAATATTGCCCGTTCCCTATCCTAAGGGGGATGTACAAGCCATATTGGATCTAGTCTGGTGTAAAATAAGAAATACCAAGAATGCGCTTAATACTCTACCAAACTAGCCCAAAGTTACTCAAAGTGCTAATGCACTCATTACCTACTGTTAGAGACCAAAATTAGTAAATAATTAAGCTTATTTTGTTTTAATTAGGAGGAAATTAATCATGTTAGAACTGCGCAGCTACAGCATTCACGAAATGAAAACTGCATTGAAAATGGTGTTAGTTCGATTCATTGATAATATGGCTACAGCCATTTGTTTTGCTTTTTTCTTGTCATTATACATAATTCTTGAAAATTTGATTTTTCATATGGGGGTCTTCCTGAGGCCATGTGTTTATTTCGTCCGCCATTCTTTTTCATATTTTTTCCTTTTCTTCCGTAAACAAATACGTTTAAATTTTAAGGAATTTTTTCTCACTTATAAATACGGACCCAATAACTTTTCCCTGAATTTGGGAAGACCACCAAACGTCATTTTAAAGATGGTCTCAAATATTTAATTATGCTGATTGTTTTGTTTACAATGTAAAATTGTAATTTTGACAATATGGGCAAATAGAAAAAAAAGTGTTTTTTTTATTCAGTAAATCTCTTAACCCACTCTGAATGATTACATTCCTTTTCAAATGTTTCTCCGCTGTAATGAAAATTGTTTATTTGCATGACACAGTATACGAGGGGTGATCAAAAAGTAAACGATATCTTAGGTATTGATAGTTATATTATTGTTGAAATATTCAAGTATTTTTCAAAGTGTAAATTGGAGGTCTTTGATAGCATATTGCTTAATTAAAAACACATCTCTTTTCACACTTGCTTTCATCGGGCAACATAATAAGTATCTTATTTTACCTTCTGCCTTCCTTCACTAAAACGATCTATACAATCATTGATTGAAATTATAGGAAGTCATTTGTCTTAATGAACTGTGAACAAATTCTTATACGCAACTTCAAAGGCATTTCTATGATATACAATGAATTTAACAGTCGTTTGTTGAACGAGTTCCACTGAAACAACAATTTTTCGTCACAACTAACCTGCATAGTGACGTCATTTTCACATTGTAACGTCACAAACAAGGAACAAGACTTTATTCAGCATATGCTATTTATAGAACTTGCGTTTGGCTATGTGTGTACCAAATTTGTTTCTAATCTGAATTGTGGTTTTGTAGATATAGAGATAGTTTGCGAACTTTTTGATCACCCCCCGTACTAGTAGGTACTAAAACAACGTCATTCATATCGATTTTTATGTGTCCAATTTTCTTTGTGTTTCATTGGTGATAATTAAAATTTTGATAGATCTATAATATAAGTTATCTGTGGCAGACTTACAAACTCCTTATTTTTAACTTTGATGGTGCTCATTTTTCTTACCTGGAATCAAAGAGTTTAATATTTTTATGCCCCCGTAAACGAAGTTTCGGGGGTATACAGTTTTTGTCGTGTCCGTCTGTCTGTCTGTCTGTCTGTCTTTCTGTTTGTCTGTTTGTCCGCAAAGACTTTAACCTTGCCCATAACTTTTGATTTAGTGGAACTATGATATTCATATTTCACATGTGTATTTCTTGTGACAAGACCTTTCTTTGGGTACCACCAAATTTGACCTTTTGACCTTGACCTTGGAGTTTGACCCACTTTAACACAAAAATTTTGAGTTTTACTTTTGCCATATTTTTTCAACAGTAGATAGCAGGACATTTATATTTTACATGTGTATTTTTTGTGAAAAGACTTTTCATTGGATACCAACAATCTTGACCTTTTGACCTTGACCTTAGAGATTTCTGTACTTATAAAAAAAACTTTAACCTTGGCTATAACTTTTAAACACAAAGAGCTAGGGCTTTCATACTTCACATATGTAATTGTTTTGAAAAGATGCTTCATTGGATACCAAGAACCTTGACCCTTTGACCTTGACCTTGGAGTTTGACTTACTTTAAAAATACAACATAACATTGACCATAATTTTTGAAGTGTTAGTACTATGGCTTTCATACTTTACATATTTAATTTGTGTGACAAGGCCTCTCATTTGATACCAAAACTCTTGACCTTTTACCTTTACCTTGGAGTTAGACCCACTTTTACACAAAAAATGCAAATTTTTACTTTGGCCCTAATTTTTAAACGGTAGATACTAGAAATTTCATTTTTCAAATATCACTTCTTTTTCGTAAGACCTTTCATTTGAAACAAAGAATTTTGACCTTGACCTTGGCGATTTCCGTACTTATGAAAAATCTTTAACCTTGGTCATAACTTTGAATGGTAAGGGCTAGGGTTTTCATACTTCAAATTTGTAATCCTTGTGAAAAGACCTTTCTTTGGATATTAATAACTTTGGATATTTGGATATTAATAACTTTGACCTTGACCTTGGAGTTTGACCTTCTTTTTACAAATTTCAACCTTGGCCATTACTTTTGAACAGTAAGGGCCAGCGCTTCCATACTTACCATATGTAATCTTTGAGACAAGGCCTTTCATTAGAAACCAACAACGTTGACCCTTTGACCTTGACCCAGAGTTTGTCTGAAGAAATGTTTACATTTTGTTCTCACTGCACTAAAGGTAGCCGGACATCCACCTTAAACCTTGTTACTAGCCTTCTGATAAGCATCCTAGAAGCTTCTATTCTTTTGGAAAATTTATTTCATCAACTTCTGATTGAATATTGGCGACATGAATTGAAAACAAAAACAGCTTTAAAATTCAGCACTGAATGGATAAGAAAAGTCTATTTTGAAAAATATTCAAATTATGACACCGGCGTTTATAGCACAATTAATCATTGTAAGACCATGATTTCCTGGACTTTTTCACATGGAACAAATATGTAGGATTTGGTGTTTAAAATGATATATAGTATGTAATAAAAGTGTAATAGGTAAGAAAAATAATTAGATTTAAAAATGTAACTTATATTATGAAACAAGTGTCGTATGTGTATGATTTAGATTTTGAATGCCTCATGTGTGCTTTTTAAGCAGAAATAAATCTCGCATGAGGCTTTGAAATTTATGGAGAAAACAAGCAGTATTCACGCCATTAAGGGGGATGTACAAGCCATATCAGATCTAGCCTGGTGTAAAACAAGAAATACCAAGAATCCGCTTAATACTCTACCAAACTAGCCCAAAGTTACTCAAAGTGCTAATGCACTCATTACCTACTGTTAGAGACCAAAATTAGCAAACAATTCAGTTTATTTTGTTTTAATTAGGGAGAAATTAATCATGTTAGAACTGCGCAGCTACAGCATTCACGAGATGAAAAATGCTTTGAATATGATGTCAGTTCGATAATATGGTTACAACTATTTGTTTCGCTTTTTTCTTGTCATTATCCATAATTCTTGAAAATTTTATTTTTTCATATGGGGGTCATCCTGAGGCCATGTGTTCATTACGTCCGCCGAACCTCTGTCACACAGAGTTCATATAACATTTATTTTAGAACAAATGCGACCATAACAACATCAAGACAAGAAATTTATAAGTAATAATCCTTAGGTTATATAACTTACTACTTTTATTTGTTGCATCGCATTGTGTAATTAATGAAAAAACGCGATTTTTACCTCACTCCAGCATATCGGGAAAAACTGCTCTGTTTATCGCCCGGGTTTCCTCGCTCATATCATTCCATTGAGCACGTGGTTGGCATGTGCATATATCTGCTGTGGATTGATGCATTTATTACCATGATCATATTTTATTTTCCATGGAACAAGTCTTGATAATTTGTTGATTTCTTTAAAACTTAAGAAAAAAGTTTTAAAATGTCCTTAACATATGTGTTCACGGTGGATCTCTTTTCTGTGACGATAGGAGTTATTTTCAGATTTGGCTCTGCAAGGAGGATTCTTAGCTTTTAATTTGAAAATGTTAAACGGTATGTGTGCATGAAAAACAAATTGAAATTACATGTATTACATTCGAAAAGTTGGTACATATGTCAATTTTTTTTAGCAGTGAGATAGAAGAAATAGTCAGTCATAGAATTTCCTTCAGGCACCTCACATAAATAGAGAGATTGTTTGCGATGGCTCACACACTGTATGGAGTAATGTTTGGACATAAAAACACATCATGTCTAATTATGTTGAGAACGTTGTAAGCTCCCACCAACAAACGAAGTTTGATTAGATATATTGTTGTTTCTTTGAAATTTAAAAGAGAGATACAATGTTTGCAAAGAAAGGTCCATTGCCTATGCTATATCTATCTTCGTAAAAAAAAGTGGGAGGCTACCCCCTTCCCCCCCCCCCCCCCCGAAAATTCAATGTTTGTTTTTCAAAATAGTACCAAAGCTTATAAAATTTTGCATCACTAAGTATGCGATGGAATATGCACTAGCCTTGTATTGTTAAGACCACTTTTTATAAAAACATTTGGTTGCCCTCTCTCCCGACCTACTGCCTAGAAATGGCCCGACTCATTTTTTTACATCCGATTACATGGTATTTATTCTTTTTATTCCGTCAACAAATATATCTAAATTTTAAGGAATTTTTTTGCTCACCTATAAATACGGATCCAATTATTTTCCCCTGAATTTGGGAGGACCACCAAACGTCATTTTAAAGATGGTCTCAAATATTTAAATATGTTGATGTTTTTCCTTACTCTGTAAAATTGTAATTTTGACAACATGGGCAAATAGAGAAAAAAAAAGTTTTTAAGTCAGTAAATCTCCTAACCCACGTTGAATGATTTCATTCCTTTTCAAATGGTGCTCCGATGTGATGAAAATTGAAAATGTTTATTTGATACAGTATATTAGCAGAGTGGGGTCAATTCTGGTATAACTGGTTATATGCCCTGTATTCTTTAACAGTTGATGTTTTCTTATGATACAAAGATTTATATTTGAGTTCACTACATAAAGAAAAAAATGCATTCATATTTCCTCAATTTTCATGTTTTTGTTTGGTCAAAAATGGCCGAAAATGGCCAAATTCAATGGATCCGTCTCCATGGCAACCGGGTGCACGTGGGAAACTTCTAACACCATATTTGCTGGTTTTGTACCAAGGTGCACCTGTGGTGCAAATTTCATCAAAATCGGAGATATGTCGTTTCCAAGCCCTATAGGAAATTTTTTGGTGCTTACAGAGAATGCATGTTAAATAGTGTAAGTATTCATAAAAAAAAATTCTTAAACTCTTTGATTCCAGGTAAGGAAAATGAGCACCATCAAAGTTAAAAATTAAGAGTTTATAAGTCTGCCACAGATAACTTGTTTAATATATTAAATTCTTAATTATCACCAATGAAACACAAAGAAAAATAGACACATAAAATCGATATGAATGACCTTGTTTTACTACCTACTAGTACACTGTGTCAAATAAACATTTACAATTTTCATCACATCGGAGCAACATTTGAAAAGGAAAGAAAACATTCAGAGTGGTTTAGGAGATTTACTAAATCAAAAAATTCTGTTTATCCATTTTCGATATTGTAAAATTTACAATTTTACTGAGTAAAGAAAAAAATCAACATAATTAAATATTTTAGACCATCTTTAAAATGACGTTTGGTGGTCCTCCCATCTCAGGGGGAAAATATTGGGTTCGTATTTATAGGTGAGAACAAATTTTCCTTAAAATTTAAACATATTTATTGACGGAAGAAAAAGAAAAAAATATCGTGTAATGGGATATTTTTAAAAAGAATTGAGTCGGGCAATTTCTATTGGCAGTAGGTTGGGAGAGAGGGCAACCAAATATTTTTATAAATAGTGGTCTTAACAATTATTAGGCTAGTACATGTTCCATCTCATACATGTACTTAGTAATGCCAAATTTCTTAAGGTATAGCACTATTTTGAAATACAAGCATAGCATTTTCAGATGGGGATAACCTCTTACTCTTTTTTTCATTTTTAATTTAATTTTATTTTATTTTATTATATTATTTTTTGGGGGTTTTTTTGCGAAGATAGACATAGTATATGCAATGGATCTTTCTTTGCAAACATTATGCTCGCTTCTAAATTTCAAAGAAACGAATCAATATATTTCATCAAACTTTGTATGTTAGCGAGAGCTTACAACTTTGTCAACATAATGAGACATGATGTGTTTTATGTCCAAACATTACTCCATACAATGTGCGGGTCGTCGCAAACAATCTCTCTATTTATGTGAGGTGTCTGAAGGAAATCCTATCACTGACTATTTTCTCTATATAACTGCTAAACAAAATAGACAAATGTACCAACTTTTCGAATGTAATACATGAAATTACAGTTTGTTTTTCATACACCACAATTTGTTTACATTTTCAAATTAAAAGCTAAGCATCCTCCTTGCAGAGCCCCATTTGAAAATATCGCCATAGAAAAAAGACCCGCCGTAAACACATATGTTTAGGACATTTTTAAAATCTTTTTTTAGCTTTATTAAACCAACAAATTATCAAGACTTGTTCCATGAAAAATTAATATAATCATGGTGATAAATGCATCTATCCACAGCAGATATATGCACATGCCAACCACGTACTCAGTGGA
The DNA here is from genome assembly GCF_032062105.1 of Saccostrea cuccullata. Taxonomy (NCBI): domain Eukaryota; kingdom Metazoa; phylum Mollusca; class Bivalvia; order Ostreida; family Ostreidae; genus Saccostrea; species Saccostrea cuccullata. The sequence goes on from NW_026932916.1 coordinate 496,700, forward strand.
ATGATATTAACGAGGAAACTCGAGCTATAAACAGAACAGTTTTCCCGATTTGCTGGATTGGAGTTAAAATTGCGGTTTTTTCATTAATCATACGATGTGATGCAACAAATAAAAGTAGTAAGTTATATAAACTAATGATTATTACTTAGTAATTTCATGTCTTGATGTTGTTAAGATTGCTTTTACCCTAAAATCAATGTTATGTGAACTCTGTGTGACAGAGGAATGGCGGACGAAATAAACACATGGCCTCAGGAAGACCCCCATATGAAAATTCAAATTTTCAAGAATTATGTATAATGACAAGAAAAAAAGCGAAACAAATGGTTGTAGCCATATTATCAATAAATCGAACTAACATCATTTTCAATGCATTTTTCTTCTCGTGAATGCTGTAGCTGCGCAGTTCTAACATGATTAATTTCCTCCTAATTAAAACAAAATCAACTTAATTATTTACTAATTTTGGTCTCTAACAGTAGGTAATGAGTACATTGGCACTTTGAGTAACTTTGGGCTAGTTTGGTACAGTATAAGCGCATTCTTGGTATTTCTTATTTTACACCAGATTTGATCCAATATGGCTTGTACATTCCCCTTAAAGATATTGTACTTTTAAAATAGCAATCCATTTCTTTGAAGTCTAAAACCTTGAGAGAACATCAAACTTCAGAAACCATATTCCCGACAAAATATAACATTTGTGCAATTATTTTGTCCAAGAAGATGTAATACTATTTAGAAGAGTTTATACAAAGCAAAAAAGAATGTTACTTACCGGCTATAGAACTTTGAATTAGACTTTGCACGTTTTCGAGGTCGGACACTGATTTTAACATTGTTTTATTTGTTGTCATGATATCATCCTTCAAGTTCTCCACAGAAGTGTTCAATCTCAAAGATAACTGTTCATATTTTTCCTGCATCATTTCAGGAAATTTTTTGTCAATTTCCAAAGTGTGTTTATTCAAGTCCAGAAGAGTAACTGACAAGTACCGAACCTCGATTTTGAGATCCGCCAGTACTGCACTAGTGTTTGTCTCAAAATACTCTCTTTTCTCTTCCAGTTGTTCTACAACCTGTTGAATGTGTTCATCGACTTTGGTAAAATTTACTGTTACAGATGTGAAAGTTTCTTCATAGCGTCTGTTTTCAAGCTCAAGTCTTTGGTTTTCTCTTTTAAGTTTATCAACCTCCTGTTTTAAGGCGGCCATTTCTACGTCTGTTTTCTGCTGGGATGTTTTCAATGTCTCCATATTTTTCTTCAGATCCAGCATGTCTTTCATTAAAGCGTGAACGTTTTTCACCAGTGACATTCTAATGATTGTTTCTTGGTTCAGTAACTGTCGGAAGACGTCCGTATTTTTGGATTCCGGATCACCGATGTCCAGTAAAGATGAACTGTTGCCACTGCCGTCCGTGAATATGGACAATCCATTTATTTGTATGAGAAAAGCAAACAAAAACGTAAACAGTAGTGCTTGCTTCATCTTGAAAATCAGAGAAGTGATAATGATCCAAGAGAATATTGAGCATTATATACATTTGCATATAAACTTTGACCTTTTTTCTATTGATGACACATGCGCAAGATGCAAATTCATTTAAACATGACGTGGCAAATATTTAGATTGTTTTCGACTCTTTTTGACGTAAGTCAACTTCCTCTTTAATGTTTTAATCTTTTTATCATAAAGTTAAAAGAAATTCTTATAGAAGTAAAATCCAGCTAAAAAATATTTGAAATGTACATTTATGTCAATAGAAAAGCATCTATTATGACACTCTCTAAGCTATTAAACACGTTTTTTTTTAATATTTCATTTTATTTTATTTTGGGGATGGATTGGGGACGCGGGTCTTTTCTTTTATAAAAAAGGAAATTTATCCCTAAATATATGAGTGCTTTTTAGATTCACTGCATTGGTCTTAATACCTTTAGCGTTTGAAAATCGTCTACTGCCAGGTTGAAGTGTTTAAGGGAAAAAAAATAATGCCTTAAAATGCGCTCATGATACATTTTTACATAGACCGTGATGATTCTGAAAAATGTAATTTCGTAGTCTCTTTTCAAGACTTCTTTATAAAGCTATATATGGGTCATTTTCAAAAAAAGTCTATTTTTTGAATGACATATTTTGAAAAATGAAAGTGGTTTTACTATGATTTTTTCAACTTTATTTGAATAATATAGTAATAAACTACTAAAATCCACTGCATTGCATAAAAGAAAATATTTCTTTTAAAAAATATTGACATTTTATCTTAGTCATTTAAACTTTAATGTCCTTCCTGTTACTTTCATAAAAGAGCTGTAAAACTCTATTTCAAAATTTTCATCAAATTATCTTCTGTATACTGTTAATAAATGAGAAAATTATCATTGAATGCCAAGATGTTTGACATTCATCTAATATATGAGCGTTTAAAAGCAGGTCAAACTACCATATACCAAACAGAAGCAAAATCTACGGGTTTTTCTTCATGAAAAGCCTTATTGCGGAATGTTTATATGCTATAGTTGAAAAAAACATTCTTGTACATTATTTTTGTGATTAGAATAAACAGTTACAGAAAGTTATTTAAACAGGAGCTCTGCCAAAGCAATTTAAACTAGGAAAAAATACTGGTAACAGTAAGGACTCGGGTAACAGGAAGGACAAAACAGTAACAGGATGGACAAAACAGTGTAACAGGATGGACAATGAAATCTACATTTTAAATAAAAAATTGACTTTCTTTTAACTTTATTGGTTAGGAAAAGAGAAATAAATGTAGAACAAAAAAAATGATTTTGTCAAATCTGGCAAATTTGAGACAATAAAAGACATTTATGTCCATCCTGTTACGAAATTTAATTCTAAAGTGCTATTAAAATATCTATCAGTTCAATTTTTGTTTATTAAAGGTACTCTATGCTGTTGCAAAACTAAGAATTTTTCATTATTTTAAGAAAAACAAATTATGAAACTTAAATAGGTATATAAATACCAGGATAATTTGTCCCTCCTGTTAAAATTTTTGTCCATTCTGTTACAAGAGTGCATGTTTAAGTTATAATGGCACTTTTTGAAGCACTTACTTAATTCGATATGATTTACGAAGTTTTTTAACATGTGATATTAAACTTATATTACTTAGAAAAATAAAAGTAATTGTTTTTATTGTTAAAACTCAAGATATGAAGTCCAGTTTTCCTTACTGTTACCATATTAATGGTAACAGGAATGACAGTAACAGGATGGACATTTCTCATATAAATCACCGGTTATTTAGTATAACGTACTCTTTTTGCATCATCAAGACATTGAAACAGTTTCTTTGTAACTTTGTAAATCTGATTGTTTTAGCAGAATAAATAATTTAAAGAGAACTTGCATATTATGAAGGTAACAGATAGGACATATTTACATTATACTCTACCAATTAGACAAACTTATCGACCTTTGAACCCTTTCTTTACTCACTTTCAAATCATGGCGCTTATAAACTTGAGACAACAGAAAATGATGATATATTGTTGATCATGAAAACAGTTCCTAGGAAAGTGAGATAACTTTTATTTTAACATTTTCTTTGTGGTAACAGGGATGACATAAACTGGAAGGACATGTCACTTCCTGAATGTTAAATGCACAATACTAGTATTTAGTGGGCGGCATAAGTAAAACAATCATATTAAATTAATCTGTAAATGAATTCAATTAATATGAGGTGCAAAATTTGTACATATCTTCACAGGGTAATATTTTCCCTTTCATTTAAATAAGCGCGTTAAAAATTTTTTGTTAATGTGACATGGTTTTACTGTTAAATTTTACTTGGAATGCAGAGAATATTTTTATAAAACACTTGGGAGATGATCATAAAAATAACTTATAAGCTGTATGACCATGTATATTAACCAACGGGAAAAAAAAATTCACTGTAAAAAAACGTTTTCCTATTATTCTGATCAAAAGACAAAAAAGTGGACTTTTTTTGAAAATGACCCATTATATGTAATCTTCTTGCAGTACTAGTAAAAGCAGTGAATTACCCATGGTCGACAAGATTCAGTTTAGGATTCATAACATTCTAGTAATTTTGCCTTCGTTCATGATTTGATGTTCACAAATATTCCATATATAATTTCCTAAATAACTTCAACCCTTTCCCTCTGCTAGCACTGTCCTGTTTCCTTTGAGCTTAAAAAAATAATTCAAAAGTCAGTTTTAAAGTAGACATTCGGACAGTTTAAGGAAAAATGCCCAGCCGATTTATTTTGTAAATAATGGTCTATAACAATTAATAGTAAAAAAGTCAGTTATCATTTGATGTAATGATGGATTCTATTTGCTGACAAGGTAAGTGTATCGACCACAGAACTTGCAACATGAAGGCTTTTAAAAGACTCTTGATATCCTTGTTTTATTGCCTTCTTTGTCAATGACTTTATTCTTAATTACTCATAAGCAGAACATTTTCTTGCGTATCGATCAACTGAGAGACACTAGCCCCATATGCATATGATAAGGATATATTGCTACATACAGGTAGGGGAAGTTGACAATTGAAAAGTTAGTCTTCTCGTTTATCATAAGGCGTTATTATTAGCTTATCATTAACGTCTTTGCGTAATATAATATCCAAATAATAACAGATGTGTCAGTCTCTATGTATCTTTTATTTCTTTCATATATATTTTTTTGCAAATTTTGCTTCATATGAATACAAAGATAGGTCTAGATCTGCTATAAATTTAGCGCAATTGATACATGGTAATTTCGGTAAATTGCTACAAGATCTGATCTCCAAAAACTTCATAGACATTAACAATCAGAAACTCAAGCAATTTTTAACGTCAGCTCCAGAGTACTTCTGTGTACAATCAGAGTGGTTTTCAACAATATAATTTTACAAATAACACTGACAATGTCATTATATGTACGAGTTCCATTTTGATTGAAAAGGATGTAATCGAAAACAATCTGTCAAACAGATCATTACGTACATGTATTCAGGTACATGTTTGTATATTACATTCAGTCTTTAATATCTAACTTTTAAAATTCTGTTTAATTCCCCCTAATTTCTCCATATAAAGTACAAAAATGATCATTTCTCATGAACAAGCATATTTTGCTGCTGACTTGGTTAAAACTGGGTGTTTTTTTTTTCAAATGATAGTTCATGAAGTGTTGTGGCAAGTAATACAATGTGTTGTAAGTAATTTTTAAATAGCCATTCTCTGTAACCACTTGAACTTCGTTGCCACGCATGGTCACCGATTTTGATGAAACTTCACCCATGCTTAGTACTTGACACCAGAAACAAATATCAAACAAAATTTCGTTGCTATGTGTCTCGGTTGCTATGGCAACAGCCGGAAAAGTTTGAAAAATCGAGATTTTCAGCCACTTTAAATCTTGACTGTGGCTTAATAAAAACTAGAAAAAGGAAACAAACCATTCTCACAAAAACATGACACCTTGATGTCACTTATACTGTAAAGAAACTGTTTAGAATATATCTTTAAGTAAGTGGTTACCAAGGGTACATTTGGAATACATTTAAAATGCTGAAATATGCTGAAAAACACTCCGTATTCACTAATGATAGGTGTTATATGCTCAAACTCAATCAATGACTCAAGAAAAACAATGAAAATATTTGACCTTAAGTATATAGGTATAAGCAATATTATTCTATAAATAACTTTTATGGTTGCCATGGTAACACAGTGTAACCATGCAAAACTAGTAACTAAGATTGGGTTAATGCTACTGTCTTGAGGAAAAACATGAAAATTCAAGACTGGCAAATATGCATCCTTAGGACCTTGCAACACCAAAACCATAAGAAAAATTGGGTATAATTATTACTTTGCAGTGTTACCATGGAAACAAAGTACCAGTGCTTAAAAGTGAATTATTTTTCGCTGTATTAAGAATTAAATTGCCATATAATCAAGGAACAAATTAAAGGACTCAGTTTGAATTGTTCTTATCTGTTAGAACTGAAGTTGAATATCATATATTGATAAAATTTGATGAAGAAAACAACACTGTTGCTATGGTTACCAAGAAGGGAAAATGTTCGATTTTGTGAACTTTATATCAATATTAAACCCTGTGTGCCAACTTCTTGCATCCACTTAGAGATTGGATGATAGTCAAAATTAAAAGTCAGGTAAGCTGTTAATAAATATCAATCATAAAAGTTTTGGGAATCTACATTTAAGGGTACGTATCCAAGGAAAGAAGATATTTTTAAGGTTTTTAAGCATATATTTTCTGCTTATTTCCATAGCAACGCTCTACTTAAAGAATCTAATCTGAATTTTTTCAAATGGGAAAACTAGGAGCACACCTACATCTTTAAAAATTGATCATTAGTTATAAGGAAATGTGCTTTTTTAAAAGATAGGATCAGATTTAAACATACAGAATGTTACTTTGAAGGCTCTCTGTGGTATAAAAACCTTGGCAACCATTGCCAACCAAAATGAAATATCATATTTTGTTCTTGGTATATGTTTCAAGGCTCTTTTTTCTGTTATTTGGTCACATTTTATCCTATAATTGCTTTTTATTTTTACGTGTATGACTTTATAAAATTCAATGAATATTTTTTTTTACTTTTGAATACATTTGTTACCATAGTAACGTTTGTAATAGTTGATTTACCAAACATGTTTATCATGCATTTGAGACATCTGACCTTCTAATTTTGGAAACAGTCATCGCCAATAGTTTGCTTTGCCGCAAATGTTAACTATGGGGCTCTAAACATGTTAAAAATTGCCATTTTTCGAACTTAAAGACATGTTGCCATGGTAACTATAGAGCATAGCAACCAATTTTTGCCTGATTTCAGTTTAGGGTATCAATGACTTTTCTTATAGAGAGTTTGGAGAAATTCTGAGACTATGCGTGCCACAGCTCCTATATAAAATTTCAAGTCATTACAGAGAATGGCTCTTAAATATCAGGTATGAATTTTATTTTTGAAAGTTCATGAGCAACATGTACTACAAAGCACTTCGTGAAATATGCAGGCGTGAAGCGTCATGAAGTTTATAACCTCTGATTTTTCGAAACTGAAATGTCTTAATTGACGAGCGAGTATCTAATTTATCATTATTTTTGCACACGTTTTGTACAATATGCTTCGTCGCCAACCGAATTAGCAAATCAACACTAAATGGCATTCAAAAATCTATACACGTAGTACTTTATTTTAGTGCAAACTTGCTCTTAAAAGTTCCTCGAATTCTGGCAAATGTCCAACTTCCACTGAGGACAGATTGAAAACTTTAAAACTTTCTGATATTCACTGGACACAAAGAGATTTATTAAACTAGAAAACCGGAAAACGTTGTAATGGGTATTCCCTCGCTGTAATAATTTGACCCACTATGACATCTTGCCCACACTTGGTCTCCTTGTTGAAGATTCAGTGTCACTAGGTTAGATCCAGAATCGTAGAAATCTTTACCCCGTCCCCCGTCAGACATTGTCATTACCTTGGCTCCTCCGTTATGTACAATAGATACATACAATGTGTCACTACTATAGCCCTGAGCACTAATGTAAAAGACGTACTGTCCAGCTGTAGGGGCGGTAAAGATCCCTGTACTTGGGTCGTATCCACCTCCAACGTTATTGATGACCACAGGAAATACTAGTGTACTTCCGCTTCCGGTACCTCCCGCACCTGTCGTACCAGCTGTAAAGGCAACATTCTTTGACGAGTCTAAAAAATAGAAATAATGTCGAGGTAGTTATCGTATAGAGAAATCAGTGCTATAGAAAAAAATCATTGTATTCGACAATAGGGAAAAATGGTCATTATATATTGTTCTTAATGGGCTTTTACGAGAAGCGCTGACTTTTACAGTTGACGAGTTACGCTCACACTAGGACAGAGTGTGAAAGCTCTTTCACGATATAGATATTAAGCTCAATATTCAATTCAACGAAGATAACGGGCTATTTCAAAGCACAGAAAAGTTGTCCTTGAAGAAAATGACAACCATCCTACCTTCAAATCCAGGCCTTTACACATAAGTGCCCCTAACACCATTACTATGACAACTAGAAAGGTTTTCTTATCCTCTAACAATTCCGGACCGCCGTTGATGTAGATGCTCAGGTTTAAATGTCCAAGTAAACAGTCAACTGTAAAGTCAGTGCTTTTCGAAAAAGTCCAGTAAGAATACCAAATAATTGTTTCAATGAAAATTCCATGTTAAGATTAATAATATATTCTTTTAATAGCACATTTAAATATCTAAAAATTAAAACAACGTGTCTTTTTGATAATCGTCATGTTTGAACTTGTGGAGTTTAATCAGCAATTCTTGATGGATATTCATTTTTAGTATAATGACAAGATGAAGTAACATTTTATATCATAACTGATTATATATCGATATATTGGTGTTCCAGAAGGAGAATATGATTACCTACCCTCAAATCCTTTTAACAAGTTCTGATTCGCATTGATGAGGTGTTCCACTTTCTTTCTCAGATCTGTATTTGATGAAGTTAAGCTATCAATCCTCTTCTCAGTCAGAATTATGTACGTAATGAGGAAAGCAAGACATACGCCTAGAAGAGCTTCTCTTAACATGTCGATAATGGAATAGAATTTCAAGATAGGACAGGTTTTTGACTCTGGGACATTTAAATTTCCAAAATCTTTACATCATACATACAGGATCCCAGATTATTCTTCGGGACATTTAAAAGGATTTGGACGGTTTCTATACTATTGTTTACAAAGAACTGTAATCGAGGAAATTGAACAATACTTTTTCAAAATCAAAATTTGCTACGTCCTGCATTTATAACCCTTCCTCTGTCCAAAAACTCAAAAATTGCAAATAACCAGTATCTATTACTAGTTGTTAATACAGTCAATAATTTTTATAACAAGAGGACAACGAGGTATTGTTTACATATTGAACCAAACTTCTAAGTACTGGCCTAACATTTTAAGTTTATAAAGAACAAATACATTCAATAAATAATTTCTTTAATTCATGGTTAATGAGGCATATTTCAGTTCGATGTTGCGTAAATTTCATGTAAGTATCTCGTCAGATTTTAAAGCAAAGCGTCCAGGACATGATGTACCTTCCAAACGAAAATTCACATAAAATAATTTCTATGGAGTGAGACCACCACTCGCTCTAATTAATGAAAGACACCCTTTTTTCATGATACAATGTACCCCTGAATAAGAGATTGACCCATCTGCTGCCACACTGCAAGGATTTTTCTAAACCGTTAAAATTGTGTGGAGGGGGTTAAATTCCCCTTAAAAATCCCAAATGTGTGCAACTGGATTCAGATCCGGGGTTTGGCAGGCCAGAGCATAACAAAGATGCCTTTTGGTCAATACTCTTGGGCATTTCGCACGTAAGTGTCCCTCTTTAAGGATGCTTCAGAGTGTTTAAGAAGATATTGGAATGCCATGAGCACCATTATGTTGCCATTTTCTTACCGTTGAAGTTGTTGGTCTAAAGTAGTACAGGACCATGTAATAATCTTTTAATCTAGTTGTGACGCGAAACCTTGACCTCAGACAAAGATCCAAATCACTACCGGTTAGATTAAACTTTGTTTTACAGATCATTTTCAGACCTTCAGACCTTTCAAATCGTGATAAGTTTGCGATGAAAATGACGCACAACCTATAGAAAAATATGTTTTAATTGGTTTTTACCGAATACTGGCTGTTAATTTTTTAAAAAGTAATATCGAGGAAAAAATAAACACTGAAATAAAAGTGAGTAAAACGTGTTGTAAGAATGATCCAGATAGCATCATTCCAATGGCTATCCCTCCTTCCTCAATGGTCAGTTTGCCCATGTTTTGTGCTTTTATAGTTAAACCAGTTTTACCAAATTGATAATGCACAAAAAGATTCTGATTCTGATCAGATTTCGGATTTTTAGATCGATCAATGTTCGATATCTGTACCTTTTACATTACTGAGTATAAAAGTATGGGGAATATGTAAATTCGTTCTTGGTTGTTTTTTTTTTTTTTTTTAAGGAAAATATATTCGTTATTGAATACATTAGGAAAAGTTCATGAAAATACATCCTGTGATATTTCATCTATAAAACAAAAAAGTAAGTCTCCGCATCATTTTTCTTAAAAGGAACATTTATTAGCTATGGCAATATGAAAACTATAAGATAACTAAAAGTGATCGATCTCCATTTAAAACAACAATACTGATTTGTGAACAGAGCAGAAAACAGATTCGTCGAGAAACTTTGGTGGAAGAATAAGGTACCTATGAGGAGTTAGCATTCCCTGTCGACCGGTCAAACTCGCCTGGACTGTTTTTGTATTGATTAAGTAGACCAAGTTATCTGTAGTCAAATCTAAACTTACTCTTAATTAATTTTACAAATAAACTCCGAAAAGTTGCACTAAAGTTCATACATACTCCTCTATTAATATTACAATGTAAATATGATTGAAAGACTACTGTTTTCGATAAAAAGCAGTGACTAAGCAAAACAGAGATATGGTGGTGGTAATGGTTGGCGGATCAAAGTTACAGACAATTATTAATAAAACGGACAACAATTATCATTTTATCATTTGATTAAAGGCTATTAGCATTTATTCAACTGAACCAATGTTTAAATGATTGTGAAGAAATAAACTGGGGTAACTATATAAACGACACAATGTGCAAAATCAAAGATTGTGAGGTTTCAATCCAAAATATTTTAAAAAGTCATTTTCAGACCTTATTAGTTCCATTTTCAAATAATCTACAAAACATAGCGATATTTTGATATAAAAAAAATTTTCTTTTATAGCAACCTTACTGGACAAAGTTTTTATACTAAGGCCGGTGAAAATATGACTCCGAATGAGTTATATTGAATGTAGACTATGCGGATCTGAACTAATTCATATTAGAGAAACCAAAGGTTTACTCAACAAGAGAATATCAGGCCATAGGTTTGAATTAAGCTAGAGTGTTCCAAGGAACGCATGTGTCACCTGCTTTTAGCTTATTTAAAGATGTAACTAATTCTAAGAGTGGTCAACTACATGTACTTGTATGCTACTAGTACTAAAAGAGATAATCTAAGACAGATTCTGAACTTAGACTTACTTATCTCTCAAACAGATGATAAATGACCATGTATACAGCATTTTTCAATGCTTTGTTCTTATATATTCTTTTCTACTCTGTTTGTTCATGAAAAATGAAGATTTACAGATACATTTTGCCTGACTATAACTTTAAGTTATATATTCAAATATCTTGAGACAAAATTACATTCTGATTTTTAATAAAAATAAACAAGCGATATACACTAGATTTATTGTAAAATAATTTAATTCTGGTTGTAAAGATGTATTTGATTGAATAAAAAAATTATTTTATATCGTATAAAATGGGTTGCCTACGTCACAATGACGCGCATCAAAAACGTATCAATCCGCCTGACGTTACATTCAAATTGTGTACAAACTGAAGTCAGTTTGTTGGAACAATCATCTTTTTTTCTTACATCAATTGAATGAAAATTAAATTATAAGGAATGAATTTAATAGCTACCCATTTTATACGGTATAAACTGGGTTGGAACAGTTTACGCTTTTTTATAAACCCTTCGAGGTTTATAAAGCGTAAACTGCCCCAACCCAGTTTATACTACCGTATAAAATGGGTAGCTATTAAATTCATTCCTTAAATACAATTGTTAAAAAAAATATTGACTAAATGAAATATATAGAGAATTAAACATACCCTTTTCCATATCACATCCTGAATTAGCCCGAGTCACCAATATCAGCCAGAGAGCCGAAGGCCCGAGGGCTGATATTGGTCGAGGGCTGATATAGAATGTGATGTGGAAAAAGGTATGTTTTAATATGTTTATTACATAGTTAGTAATAAAATATACAGAACACATTAAGTGGAGATGAAAATAAGAAAATAATCATGCACAGACTACATGTACACCGTCGGTCTGTTGTCTTATACGGTTTGGGTTTCTTTGTACATGTATACACTAGATTTTTACTAAAGGTGTGATATTGATCCGTATCAGCCCTGCAGGATTCGTGAAAATGATGACAACAACCTACATGACTACAGTATCAACTTATGATTATGAACTTCCGACACGAAGCATTCATAAAATGTTTAATAATATTCTCTTGTCGAAATAATTGAAAAATTTTTGACAAAGTATATTTTCATAATTCTGTCACTTACTAAAAAGTACAAAACGAGAGGCTCTGCCGAAATAATTCAAGCTATAACAGGAAACCAGAGAAGGTGGTTATAGGGCCACTGCTGTAATAACCGTTACCAAAAGGTACTTAGTAGCTGAGTTTATTACTATATATATCTTGGTAATTGCAGCGCCAGATTATGTGGAAATACTTAGACATTGTTTTTATCAGCAATATCAGTGGATATCAGCGATTAAAATATATCCAGCTACTTCAATAATATCAACATTTGTATTACAAATTTCATAATTTAACATAAAAGGTACTATTAGCTGAGTTTATTACTAACGATATCTTGGTAGCTTCAGTACCAAATCATGTGGAAAAGCTTAGTTTTTATCAGCAATATTAATAGATATCAACTAAGTAAAAATCCGGCTACTTCAGTACTATGAACATTTGTATCCCAAAATTTCACACTTTGACACAAATGGTACTTGAAGCTGAGTTTATTACTAACGATATCTTGGTGATATTAGCGCCAGATCATGTGGAAAAAATAAGAGATATTTTTTTATAAGCAATATCAGTGGATATAAGCGATAATATCATCCATGTACTTCAAGAATATCAACATTTGTATCCCAAAATAGCATAATTTTACACAAAAGGTACTAGAAGCTGAGTTTATTACTATACGAGGGTCGTTAGAAAAGTTCGCGGACACATTGAATTACGGAAAATCTGTTGTGTACTGTGAAGCATGACCTATGTCTGAATAAATTCCTACATTTTGTTTATTGGTATGTAAAAAATCAGGTTCATATTATAAACTCTTGAAAACTTACAACGATTTTTACTATGAGGTCATGGGATTCACGGAGCAATCACTTGACATAAGGCGACGTGACAACCAAATTTCAACCCGTTAAGCTTTGTCCAGTTCTATAAATCTTTCATTTCTTCATATTTTTCTTATCTTTTTTCTACTTTAAAGTTGAATATCTATCTCAGGAAATGTTACTTTTCTTCTGTAATGTCTTTTGTACTGATTCGGATATTATTGAGATCTTAAAAAGTCAATGCAGTTAATCGACCAGGTATGGAAACTATGCAAAACCATATGGGCGCAATACAACGTCCATGCGATACCAGGGTATTGAAGTATCGATGGAGTTCATCATTCAAAATGTTAATCCTTCCATTCTTTAGAAGCTACGACCATTTGAAAACTTTTCCTTTGTAGGTGTAGGAAATTCCCGGCAACATCTTGAACATTTTAATCTCTTTTTAGACATTTTCCAGTCTGCATACACAATTTTTACGTAGTGCAGTGCTCCACGAGGCTCAATGACGTTTCGAATTTTGGCTGTGTTTTTACGCGTTGATCGATCATTTATAAACGGCTTTAAAGCAATCATATACCCTCCAATTTAGTTCAAAATGTCTCCCAGTGACGTTTCATGAATACTTTAGCGGCAGGTAAAATATCATGAATCTCTTTGCGCTACAGTTGTGAAATTTTTAATTTTAATAAAGTGTCTTTGTGATGTAAACGTGCCAAAATGTATCATGCTCCGTGAAGCAAGTTTTATCAAAATAAAAAAGCTGTATATTTTTCATTAATCACCGGAGAGCACCAAATTCTTGTATATTTATTAGAAAAAAGGTAAAAATTTTATCTGCCAAGTTTGACCGGTTTTGTTGATATAGCGCGCTCACAATAGAACTTGTCCGCGAACTTTTCTAACACCCCTCGTAGATATCTTGGTAACCTCATTGCAACATTCTGTGTAAAATCTAAGAGATTTTACACAAAAAGTACTAGTAGCTGAGTTTATTTCTAAAGATATCTTGGTAACTTTAGTGCCAAATATCGAGAAAAGCTTAGAGATATTTTTCATCACTAATATTAGTGGATATCAGCGATATAAAATTCCAGCTACTTCATGATTATCAACATTTGTATCCCAAAATTGCACAATTTTACATTAAAGGTACTAGTAAGTGAGTTTATTACTAACGATATCTTGGTGATATCAACGCCAGATCATATGGAAAAGCTAAGGAATTGTTTTTATCAGCAATATCAGTTGATATCAGCTATGTAAAAATCCTGTTACTTCAATACTACAACATTTTATCCCAAAATTGCAAAATTTTACATAAAAGGTACAAATGGCTGAGTTTATTACTAACGACATCTTGGTGATGTCAGCGCCAGATCATGTGGAAAAGCTAAGACATTGTTTTACCAGCAATATCAGTGGATATCAGGGATGTAAAAAAAAATCCAGCTACTTCAGAATACCCACATCTGTTTTCCAAAATAGAATAATTTTACACAAAAGGTTCTATAGGGTTTAAGTCATTTACTAGTAGCCAGTTTCTAGTTGCCAACTTTACCCACTTGTCGTAGCCAGTTACTAGTAGCCAACTTTACTTACTTTTCGTAGCCAGCTACTAGTAGCCAGTTACTAGTAGCTAACTTTACATATCTACCACCATCAGATTAATTAATATCCTCGTTAAGGACATGTGTGTAACAGATAATGGTGATGTTTTTTTTACTGATGGCAGTAACAATTCCATCAGCTGTCTGTCACTATCGGGGTCTGTCTCTTCGGTCATCAGTACGGATCCACTGGGTCCAATGGGAATATGTTCGTTAGTATATGGGGGAATGTCTTGTCATTCAAAATGTTTTGTTCTCATGTCTTATCTAATAAGTTTTGTTTACTTTTACTTCTTTATAATCAGGAAATTATGCACATATTTCCACTTTTATGATACAAAAGGCTTACTAAGTTAGTTGCACTAAATGTTTTAAGTCCTTTCTGAATTTACTCTGATTTTGACTTCCTGCACTAGTAAAATATTGAACTGAACATTTGGTCATAACTCTTGCTAAAGAAGAGACAAAGCTTTCATATTTTTTTTCATGTGTGCATTACTTGCGAATGGACATTTCTGCTATTTGATCTTCTGACCTTTAATTTTTTTTGTATAGATTTAAATACCAAATTAGGGAAGTGTAATTGAACAATTTAAAATAATATTCAAAAAAACTACAGATGGCTTCGGCAGCTGGCCATGAATATTAATACTGTGTACTCTAGAAAGGAACACCTCAAAAAGTGATTTGATATCGGACGTCTACATGTGTACCCCAACTCTTAACCTATTATCAAATTGCCCTCAGATTTTCAGGAACAATGAGCAAAGTAAATCTCAGTAATTCTCAACACTGAAAGCAAATCACTGTATTTATCATACTCAGTAATAAAAATATAAAAAGTTGCATATTGTTTACGTTGTTTTGATCATTTTTTGTGCAATTTGACTTATCAAAATAATTTCTTACTAGATATGAATCACTACGATTTTGCATTCTGGCTCCATTGACCGTTATAATAAAATTACCTATTATTAATATAACTTTCTATAGTGCATGGATTAAAAATGAACATTTTTAATCATCAAAGCACTTTTGAAGAATTTTCGCCTTCTGGTCCCATATTGGAAAGGTCACTCAGTCCTTTTTTTCTCGTAATCAAATGAAAGCCCTAAAATTTTGAACACATTTGCTAAAAAATATTTTAAAATTCCTCTTCATTTCTTTTGTACGATTCTGCCAGGTACTTTTCTTTTCTTTTTTTTTTCATTATTGATGATACATTAAAATTTTTTCCATATCAATGTTATTAAATCCCATGACCAGCTATATTGATTGAAATTAAATGTAGCAAAAATAACAATCAACAAAACTACGTCTGCCTTTACTACAATTAATTATATTTCTTTTCTTTAAAATTCACAATCTGCACAAGATACAATGAAATAATACGCAAGAATGCTGCATTTTTTTTTTTATAAAATTGATGCTAGGACAAAGTCTAACTTGAAGCAAATTAAGTGAGCATGTGGAGACATATTTTTTTTATTGATGCTGTACTTTATTTATATACACAGCATTGTTGTATAGCCAATGTTCATTGTAAACATACTGAGCTTGTTACAAATTTAATTATAAGAGAAAACCGGAGAAAGTGGCAATTGGGGCACCGTTATAACCGTTACCAGACTGGTGTCTGACCCACACTGCGTCTCCCTTCTGAACAGTCAGCACCACCAGATTGGGACCCGCGTCGTAATAATCAGGATTGCCACTATAACTATAGGCCATCGCTCTGACTTTTGTTGATCCATTCAACACAATGTCTACATAAATATCATTTGTATTGTAGCTCTGAACATTCACGAAGAAGACGTACGTTCCTCCAACAGGAGCAGTAAATATTCCGTTACTTGGGTTGTATCCATTCCCTTCATTTGTGATAGCACGAGGAAAAACGAGCGTTCCACTGTTCCAGGAAGAACTGCTGGAGGACACTGAGGCAGAAAAGGCTACATTCTTTGACTTACCTACAAATACAATTGACTGGATTGATGTTAAATGTCCCAAATCATTCAACTCAAGATGTAAGGTTTTTAAATTATTTCAAATTGTGTTCGATCAATAAAAAATATTAATTATTGGAATTGGAGGATTTTTAAAAGAATTACAAATTTGAAGTTTCGTTCTCCTTTCCTAGGAAAACCTATGAATTTGCCTTTCTTAAAACACAACTCTTGTCATCATCTGTGATTAAATGAACTTGAATTAAGACTACGGCAAATGTGATATACTAGAATGTGCAATCGGTCATTCATATTCATCATTATATTCTCTCTCTCTTCGTTCGTCCTAATATGAATTATTGAAGTGCTTAATGAATAAATCACAACACATTTTAAGTAGGTAAGCTGCTCACTAGTGATTTATTTAATTATATATTGCAAACACATAACCATTTTAATAAATACAACTGTATAGCCCAAATTCATTGCACTCAGTTGCATCACTATCAGCCTTACTACATGTAATCTTGAAATCCTAGCGAGCGAGCTTAGAGTGCCGTGCTACCGCATGATCTTACTATTTATACCCTATATAACCACGTGACTTTTAAAGAAAACTTTTCTAACACGCTAAATAATACCATTCCGCACATACCTGGTAATTTTAATTCATATGATGTTAAAAATGATATTGCATAATAGCTGAATTTTATCATTTATTATAAGGAACTGATGATAAAATTACATTTCTTTAATAAGAATAATTGCATGTTTTACTTCATATCTAATAAATGAATTCATGCCCTGTATTTTGCCCGAAACACTAATGTCAGCATAATGTCTAGAGCCCGAGGTTTGATACTGGTGACTCAGATTAATACAGGATACATGTATGATAAGAAGAAGATCACCTGTTAAAACCTCTCTGTATTATTTAACTCATCTCTTTATATAAAATATTCTTATTTTAATTACTGGATTATTACCAGACATGTTATTCGTCACATTCATTCGGAACACCTCTAGAGACGACACGGTAGTAGACAGTTGCAATTGGTCATATTTAGATTGTTTGACTTCCGCCATCAGCTCGTCTAAGGTTTTATTGATGTCGACTGAAATGCAAATATATGAGAAATATTTTTTTAATATTTCCTTGATATACGTAGGAATCCCTCTCTGAAATTATTCAAAACAGTTCACGTCCACTGAAAATGAAAAACAATTGACATTGATAAACATTTCTTAATAGCACCAAACATCAGATCACTTAACAAAATATTAAAATAACTAGAGCCGAGCTCGTTGCAAAGCAACGAGTAGGTCTTCCGTCGGAGCTGCGGACAGAGAGAAATGACCTTGAGTCAAGGTCATGCCACGTTCTAATTTTAAAGCAATCTTTTAAGGGTAGATATCATCTTATTATGTTTTACTATAAATTAATGTAACTTATAAGGAAATTTTTTCGTCATTGTAAATCATTGTCAATTCTTAACATTTGAAACCTTGACCTTGGAGAGGACTTATATAGGCCATGCCTGATGTCCAATCCAATAATGTAATCTTACTTACATAATAAAATATTGATTAAATTAAATTAAATGCCACGTTCTAATTTTAAAGCAATCTTTTAAGGGTAGATATCATCTTATTATGTTTTACTATTAAAAAAAGGATAGTAAAGGAATGTTTGTGACCTTGACCTTGTCAGAATGACCTTGAGTCACACCATGACACACGCTGGTGATGAGCACATCCCATTTGTGTGCTACCGTATTGACAAATTCACACATGTTTTTTCAAACAATGCATCCAGCCAAAATATCTTATCATAAATGACCTTGATTCAAGGCCATAACACACTCTGCATGATTTAAGCCATACCTTTTGTTTAGATAGGCCTTGTCACAGCTAATATACATGTGTAAAAAGTTATGGTCAATTTTAAGCAATGTTTGAATTATGGAAAAGCCGGATAAACTTCAAGGTCAAAGTTCATGATATACTAGTATTTGAAATGATTTTATCACAGGTTACGTACATGTGATGTTTGTGTAATATGAAAGCCTTATCTCTTCTCATTAAAAAGTTATGATCAAGCCTCAAGGTCAAGTTGTCAAAAGTCAGTGTACTAGGTATTTAGAAAAGAGTTGTCTTAGGTAATACACAGGGATAAAATAAAAGCCCTGTCTCTTCTCATTCAAAAGGTATGAGTATTGTTAATGTTTTTGAAAAGCAGGTCAAACTTCAAGGTCAAAGGGTAAAAAATCAGTGAGTTTTTAAAGGTATTGTCACAGTTAATACATTTTTATAAAATGGAAGCTTTCAAAAGTTATGGTCAATTGAAAGTAATGTTATTTTTTTACGTAGGTCAAGCTCAAAGATCAAGGTCACAGGGTCAAAAATCACAGTATATTTGAAAATCGGATGTCATAAATAATGCACATGTGAAATATCAAAGTCTTATATCAACTCATTCAATAGTTATTATCAAGTTTAAAGTTCAGATGGACAGACTGGCTGACGAATAAGGTTTAATGTTCCCTAAAAAAATAAATACATGTAATTCGAACAAGATAAATTAAGAAATACGAATAATAATAAAAAAAAATTAGAAAATATTAGAATATAAATCAGGTTTCCTACATGAGATTTCCTTAAAGACTTATTATAAATACATATTATTCAAGTACATGCAAAACATATGCATGTACGTTGGAGGTTCAAGACGCGGAAACCGGTCATTTCGATGAGAACGTATACACAACTGTCTCGTTACGGGGTAGGTGGTGTCATAAAAGGATTAAATTCGCCTGATTCCACCTCTGATTTTTTTTTAAGTCAGTCTTTGCGCTGCTAGTGCTTTATATTGTTTAAACAGAATTTAATTTTATGAAAAGAATTATTTTTAATGCTTATTTTTGACATATGCTTAAAATATTTACCTAATCAATTTGAGTTTAAATAGTAAAAAGGAATTTGTCACTCAGTATTTATCGGTCCTGCGGATGAGACCGTATAAGCCGAGGCCCCGTGTCACAGCAGGTGTGGCACGATAAAGATCCCTCCCTGCTCGAAGGCCGTAAGTGCCGAGCATAGGCTCAAATTTGCAGCCCTTCACCGGCAATGGTGACGTCTCCATATCAGTGAAATATTCTGGAGAGGGACGTTAAATAGTATACAATCAATCAATCTAAGGAATTAGTGTCAATCCTCTACATCAAAGAGCGTCTGACTTGTATGCATGATATAAATTGCGTAAATGTGTTAATTGAAATTTGAGTGAATCCCGTATGTTGTGTGAGAGAGTCAGTTTTGTACTGGACATTCCATCATCAAGAAAATATAGTTTTACTCTGGACTATTCCGAGTTACCAAAACGTTTGTGTGTGTGTCTGTGTGTGAGCTTTACAACCTGTCTTTGTTCTCTGTGACTTGATTTGATTTATTTTTCAAAATACAAACTTTAACTTTTTATTGCTTGACTTACGTTTAATAAATTTTCATCACAAGTTCACTTGTGTTACTTTAACCAAATATATTCTATTAAATTAATGATTCCATCGTCTTTGTTAACTTTAAATTGCTAGAAATATAGTGTAAAAATCCAGAATGAAATAAAGAATGTTAAAAATGACATTATTAATTGTCGGAAATGCAATGCAAAATTCCGGAAATAAAATGCATTCATTTAATTTTCGATTTTCATGAGAATTGGAAACGTCACTTCCACTTACAATTTACTGTTTATTTGTATCTGCTAATTTAAACAACATCGCAATTTTTTCTGATATAAAGCAATTAGAATAACTTGATATAGGCCCGTATACATGTAACGATTGCGGGGAGACGGGGCCTAAAAAATTCTTGTACTACATGTGTACCTTTCCAATAATAGAATCATCCTTACAAATCAAAAACATGTTGCAGTATTGATATCCCCAATTTTTTAAATAACGAGACTATAATGGACTTCACAAGGGTAGAATTTAACATTAATTTATGTACATGCGCAATTAAAATCACTATCAAAATTGGCAGAGTGATCGATAGGTCATCCTGTGTCACCTATCAGTGTAACCAATGAACTCGTCCAGATACCTGAGCAGCAGAGAAAAGCAGCACATTTTATTCATTCGTCAAAGAAAAGAATCCGACATTTAACACTTTTAAATCTTTGAATACACATACACGTTCAAGAAAACCTTTATATTTGTGTCTAGAAATATTCTTACGATTAACGCAAATAATCTAGGACTCGAGTAAAAATCAAAGAGCGGTACTGTTGACCTCATGAATGTATATAGGTCAATGTGCGATCGATGAACGGCTTTCATAACAGTACACACACACAACAGTCAGGGTCCGCGGAAAATTCACGATGCATGAATTAAATGACAGTGAATTATCTTAACAATGCTTAAGCTTGAATTATTTTTTTTTTATAAATAATAATGATAATGCTACATTGAATATTAATCGAAGGAAAGATGATAAGTATTTTCCCCCTCCCCCGTCTTGTTATTTAAACTTAACACAAGAAGAAAGTTGTCTCTGAATAATCTGTATGACATCCAGCTAGAGAATACGTTAAAAACTTATTTAAACAAAGTTAAACATTCAATTTAGCTATAGGTATATTATTCTTGTCCACCCTATTACATTTATTTCAGTTATATACGTGTTATACGCATACGCACATAGAATTCTTCTTCACTTGCCGTATAAAATCACTTACCTGTACATGGATTATAAAGTTTTCTGCTCATTTAATAACACATCACTCGTACAAAATAACGTTTTCATGAGATCAATAAGATGTTAAAGAACCCATTTCATATGATAACCATATCGAAATATTTACCGTTTTTGAGTTATAGAGCAAAACTTTCAAGGTCTTTCAAGGTCCGTAAATCCCTAATTTGAGGGGCCAGCCCCTTTTTAATGATGTCAAATGATAGATCTTAAAATTATGCACAATATTTGTTCAACATGTCTTAACAAATTATTTTTACTTTAAAAGATACATATGGAAATATATATCAATTTTTGCGCTTTAAGGCATTCTCATTTTTGACCCCTATCTAGCACCGTTTTGAGGGCAGAAATCGAAAAAGAAAAAGCGATGTGCACAACTTCAATTCTTCTAGTATTTGAATTCAGTAGAATTTCTGCTCCAGCTTTTGTCGTTTCTGAGCCTTTGTCTGGAAACAAACAGTACCAAATTTTCATTTAAAGGGAAATAACTCGAAAGCGGAAGATAATTTTTGAAAACATTCTAATTGAGTTTTGTAACGTTTAAAAACTCTGAAAATTTGAGCGAAATCCGTTAAGAAATGAGCGAGTTACGAGGTCTCAAAGTTGGCGTCTAGGAAAAAAAAAGAATAATAGGAATAATCTTAACCATCAGAATCAGTAGAAGGTCTTCCGCCTGAGCAGAAGACCTTAATTATTACTTTAGTCATTTTGAATCCAAAACGCCCATGACGCAAGTTTTTTTTCACTTCCATTTCAGCAAAATAAAGAAATTCACTGAATGGTAAAGGACAGCGGTATCAAAATTTATGTAGAATAGAAAATAGTTCCTAAAAAAAGTGTTCATTTTATACATGTAACTCTTCTCCATATTTAAAAGAAGATGCAACTTTATCTTTAAAACATAGGCCTATAACATATGTAACACAGCAGAAATCCTTAGAGAAAGGATCAAGTGGTAGTGTACTAACAAGAAAACGGTTTTGTCCAATACATTTTCCAACATATGTTTTGTATGGCTACATTAGATATTTTCTTTCGATTGATTCTACACTTCTTTTCTAACATGAACCTAAAAAAACTTGACTTGCTTCTTAATATAAAGAAAAAATACACAAATGAAACGATGAACTAAATTATTTTCTTTTTACGCCTTTATTTTTTTCCAAAACAAAATCTTTATGTGTCATTTAAATCTTAAACATGAAATGTTCTTTAAATTTGGAAAGATAATTGATACAAATCAAAAAGAAAATAATCAACTTACCAGATATAGAATTTTGTATGATATTTTGTGAGTTTTCGAGGTTAGACAGTGATTGAAGCATTGTTTTATTTGTTGCAATTATATCATTGTTCAAGTTCTCCACAGAAGTGTTCAATCTCAAAGATATTTGCTCATATTTTTCCTGCATCATTTCAGGAAATTTTTTGTCAATTTCCAAAGTATGTTTATTTAAGTCCAGAAGGGTAACTGACAGGTACCGAACTTCCACTTTAAAATCTGCAAGTACATTGCTAGTGTTTGTCTCGAAACGTTCTCTTTTCTCTTCCAGTTGTTCCACAACCTGTTGAATGTATTCGTCGACTTTGGTGAAATTTTCTGTAACAGCTCTGAAAGTTTCTTCATATCGCCCGTTTTCAAGCTCAAGTCTTTGGTTTTCTCTTTTCAGTTTTTCAACCTCCTGTTTTAAGGCGGTCACTTCTACGTCTGTTTCCTGCTGGGATGTTTCCAATGTCTCCATATTTTTCTTCAGATCCAGCATGTCCTTCATTAAGGCGTGTACGTTCTTCACCAGTGACATTCTGATGATTGTTTCTTGGTTCAGCAACTGTCGGAAGACGTCCGTAGTTTTGGATTCCGAATCACTGATGTCCAGTAAAGATGAACTGTTGCCACTGCTGTCTGTGAATATAGACAATCCATTTATTTGTATGAGAAAAGCAAGCAATAACGTAAACAGTAGTGCTTGCTTCATCTTGAAAATCTGAGAAGGGATAGCGGACCAAGAGAACATTTAGCTTTATATACATTTGCATATAAACTTTGACCTTTTCTATTGCATGACACATGCGCAAGATGAAAATTCGTTAAAACATGAGTTGGCAAATATTAAAAACTGTTTTCGACTCTTACTGACGTAAGTTAACTTCCTCTTTAATGTTTTTGCTCTTTTTAATAATTTTAATAATAAAGTTAAAAGAAATTCTTCTAGAAGTAAAATCCAAATGAAGAAGAGTTGAAATGTACGTTTATCTGTTTAGGTCAATAGAAAAAGCATCTACACGTATTACGAAATTTTCTTAACTATTAAAAATGTTTATTTTTCATTGATTTTTCAAAAAAAAATTATTTTATTTTGGAGTCGGAGTTGGGATGGGTGTCTTTTCATTTTATAGAAAAAGGGAAGTTTATCCCTAAATATATGACTGCTTGTTTATTCATTGCTTAACGAAGCCCGATCTACTTGATCTGCGCGTACGTTTTAAAGCAGCATCTACTGAGGCACGTCACAATACCTTTGACTGCCGTCACAATTGAACACAATAACGTCACAATTAAAATGACGTCAAACTGCGCTAAAATGTTTCTCTGATCTTGCTTACCTGGTAGCTCTATAGACTGTGCATTGAAAGCTGGCATCTCTGTTATTTACATTTTTAACAAAAATATTTGTTCAAATTAATAAACAACTTTGGAACATAATTTATTTTAAAGTATGAATTTCTTGGTACAGATCCATTAATTTTATCTTGTTTCATTTTAATTTGTGAGTTTAAAAAAAACAAACACTGAAACCAAAAGTAAACGATTTTAGTCTTTCTCCTTGAACTTTTTGAAGTGTTTATACACACTCTTTTTATTGCGGACTTAAATATGCATGGATTGTCTTCAGTTTTTAAAATATTTAGTAAGTCTATGAATCATTTAAATGCAAACCCGAAATATTTTATTTTTCTATATATTACATGATATTAGAAAATATCGTAATTTTTTCGCCTTCACACACACACACACACACACACACACACACACACACACACACACACACACACACACACACACACACACACACACACACACACACACACACACACACACACACACACACACACACACACACACACACACACACACACACACACACACACACACACACACACACACACACACACACACACACACACACACACACACACACACACACACACACACACACACACACACACACACACACACACACACACACACACACACACACACACACACACACACACACACACACACACACACACACACACACACACACACACACACACACACACACACACACACACACACACACACACACACACACACACACACACACACACACACACACACACACACACACACACACACACACACACACACACACACACACACACACACACACACACACACACACACACACACACACACACACACACACACACACACACACACACACACACACACACACACACACACACACACACCACACACACACACACACACACACACACACACACACACACACACACACACACACACACACACACACACACACACACACACACACACACACACACACACACACACACACACACACACACACACACACACACACACACACACACACACACACACACACACACACACACACACACACACACACACACACACACACACACACACACACACACACACACACACACACACACACACACACACACACCCCCCCCCCCTCCTCCCTCTACCCCTTTTTCCCACATAAAATAACGTCGCTTGTTAAGAGAAAAATAAAGAATGAAGAGTAAATGATTTCATAATGTAAGAATTATTTACTTTTTAGAAACTAATACAGTATTGCAATCGTTTGCTGGTGTTATGTAAATCCATTGCGACTTATAAAATAATTATACACTGAATTGACGACGGATTTTTTCCGTCATTTCCTGATCATGACAACGAGCACACGGCGGGTGTGACCGGTCAGCAGGGGATGCTCACTCCTCCATGGCACCTGATCCCACCTCTGATGTTTCGGAGGTCCGTGTTTACTCTGCTCTTATTTTGTATATTGTTTACTGAACTTTGAGATTGAATACTGTTCGTTATCTCCATATCCTTCTTGGGAAGAATATATCTAAATTTTGTGTTTTGACATGCCCCCTTTTCACTGCAATAAAGGCTACCTCCAATTTTCTTTTTATATTTTATAAGAAAACTGAAAATTGCATGATATATGTGAAAAAAAGGAATTTCATCATGTATTTTTTTATTTCAAAATTTCTTTGTTTATTGGAGAGTTTTAGTATGTAATTGTGAATAAAAACACGACAAATGGTCCATATATTGACAGTGGCCCAATTTGACTACAATAAAGGCAAGGTAACAAAATTTTATTTTAATTTTTCTTAGCATAATATATACAAATATATTTCCAAGAATTAAAAATTGTTATCATTCCGTTTTCGTAATTTTCAACTAGGTCGGGCCTCGTTAAGCCTTTATGCCTTTAGCATTTGAAAAACGTCTACTTCCAGGTTGAAGTGTTTAAGGGAGAGAAAAATAATGCCTTAAAATGTGCTCACAATACACTTTTTACATAGACCGTGATAATTTTAAGAAATGTTATCTTATAGTCTCTTTTCAAGCCTTCTATATAAACCTTAATGTATTCTTCATGCAGTAAAAGCATTGAATTACGCATGGTCGACAACATTCAGTTTATGATTCATAAAATTCTAGTAATTTTGCCTTTGTTCATGATATGATCTTTACAAATATTCCATTTATAATTTCCAAAATGACTTCAACCCTCTTCACTCCTTTCTGCTTTGAGTTTGAAAAAAAATAATTAAAAAGTCAGTTATAAAGTGGACATTCAGAAAGTTTAAGGAAAAATACTCAGCCGATTCATTTTGTAAATAATGGTCTATAAAAATAAGTATGTAAAAAGTCAGTTATCATTTGATTTCATGATAGATTTTATTTGCTGACAAGGTTAGTGTATCGATCACAGAATTTGCAACATGAAGGCTTTAAACGAGACTGTTGATATCCTTGTTTCATGGACTTCTTTGTCAATGACTTTATTCTAAAATTTCTCATACATGTATGTAGAGCATTTTCTTGCGTATCGATCAACTGAGGGACACTAACCCCATATGCATGTAATAATGATATATTGTTACATATGATATATTGCTATTGCTATTATAGGTAGAGGAAGTTGACGATTGAAAAGTTAAAGTTATCACGTTTATCATAAGACGTTATTGTTAGCTTATCATTAACGTCTTTGCGTAATAAAATATCCAAATAATAACAGATGTGTCAGTGTCTGTGTATCTTTTATTTCTCTCATATAAATATTTTTTGTCTTGCAAATTTTGCTTCATATCAATACAAAATACCTGGTAGGTTTAGATTTGCTTATAATTGAACAAAATTGATACTTATGGCAATTTCGATAGATTGCTAGAAGACCTGATCTTCAAAATCAACATAGACATTGACAATCAGAAACTCACTCTCTTCTGCGTATTTGTGTGTACAATCAGAGTGATTTTTACAAATAAATTTGAAACTAACCAATGACAATATTATTTTATCTAAGAGTTCCATTTGAATTGGAAAGCAGATGTAATCGAAAACAATCTATCAGACAGATCTGTACTTATTCAGGTACATGTTTTTTATATATTGCATTCAGTCTTTAATATCTAACTTTCAAAATATTTCTCTCTAATTTCTCCTAATGAATAAGAAAAATGACAATATCTCATGAATTAGCATAGTTTGCTGCTGAATTGGTGAGAACTGGGTATTTTATTTAAATGATAGTTCACTGAAGTAAAGTTGAGGCAAGTGAAAAAAATGTTTAAATATAACATATGAATTTCATTTTTTAAGTTGATGAGGAACATGAACTACAAAGCTTTTCATGAAATATGCAGGCGTGAAGTTCATCTTCTCTGGTCTTTTCAATACTGAAATTTCTTAATTGACGAGTGAGTCCTTAGCTTAACATTATTTATGCACACGTTCTGCACATTATGCTTCGTCGCAAACCGAATCAACTTGCCAAGACTAGATGACATTTAAAAATCTATATCCATAGTATTTTTCACTAAACACTTGTTCTTAAAAGTTCCTCGAAGTCTGGCAAATGCCCTTCTTCCACTGAGGACAGATTGAAATCTATTAAAACTTTCGGATATGCACTGGACACAAAGAGGCAAAACATAATCTGATTTATTAAACTAGAAAACCGGAAAACCTTGTAATGGGTATTCCTTCGCTGTAATGATTTGACCCACTTTGACACCTTGCCCACACTCTGTCTCCTTGTTTGAGATTCAGTGTCACCATATTGGATCCAGAATCGTAAAAATCTTTACGCCGCCCCCCGTCAGACATTGTCATCACCTTTGCTCCTCCGTTATGTACAATAGATACATACAATGTGTCACTGCTATACCCCTGGGCACTGATATAGAAGTCATACTGTCCGGCCGTGGGGGCGGTAAAGATCCCTGTACCTGGGTCGTATCCACCTCCAACGTTATTGATGACCACAGGAAATACTAGTGTACTTCCGCTTCCGGTAACTCCATGACCAGCTGTAAAGGCAACCTTCTTGGACGAGTCTAAAAGAATGTAATAATGTTGGTGTAGTTTTCGTATAGCGAAATTAGTATGATAGAAAAAAAATTCCTATAGCTGACTTCATAGAAGAAATATCATTATACTATTGTTTATAAGAAACACGAGATAATATCTTTCAAGCGAATTTCATGTTGAAGAGTTGTTCAATAAGATATGATTCCTTCAATAGGACCCCTGATTTATAGAAATTGATGCATACATTAACACAATCTTTCTATCATTTCAAATTTTTTATTATATTGCATTTATCTCAAAAAAAAATTTACTGATGGATATTCATTTTCATTGATGACAAGCTTAAGTAACATTTTATGCTGACTACCGTATATACTCGCCTATAAGTCGGTTATATTTTTTAGGTTATTTTGGAGGTGTTTGCCATTAGCCCGTTTATAAGTCGGTACAACTTTTTGCCAGAATAAGTTGACATTTTTAAATCAATACATAGATGTTTTAGCCTGGTTTCAATTTATACCTTATTTAACTCGCTCAAAAGTCGGACATAGACTTTGAAGCAAAATTTAACAAAAATAAATTGACTTATAGGCTAGTACGAGGGTTTATCAAAACGTTCGTGGGCTGAGCCTACAAAATTAATACTATGTATAGTCTGTGCTTTCAAATTTATAAGGAACATAAAACAATTAAACAAAAGAAGAAATGTTGAAATTTTGAGCGTGATATGTTCATTATTTGCCAAATTATCATGAAATAAAAACGACATGATATGATCACCTAGTGCCATCGCCGTTTAGTTTCAACATTGTTGTTCAATGTCCACTTATTTTAATGAGATTCCCCAGAGATAAATAAGGACTTATATCCATCTTTTTATATGATTTTACAATGTCATGAACAGCGGCTTTCAATATAATATAATATTGCAAATGAATTTATACATTGGGAGAGATCATCGCTTGATTGTGTAAACACATTTTGCTGTTTGGAGATTAATTTCTACAAAACATTTTTTGACGTGATTGATTTTTCACATCTTGACTACAAATCAAAATTACTTGTGCATCCCTTTTCTCCCTGACTCTCTTTTGGCATTAAAAAACAAGTAGTCTGGATGTATTTTATTTCTCCGTAACCAGTTAAAACATTTACTAATTTTTGTGATGTAATAAAAATATTATTAATTTTGTTCTTTCTCAGTTATTGTTTTATATTTACTGATTGAGCCATAATTTTTCATATAAAGTAATTGATAATATAGTATTTATTTATTAAATCTTACGTGAGCACTGAGCACTGAACAAATCATATGTTGCCCTCATACCGAGTCAATAACTGTATATTACCTTGGGGATTATCGCGTATCATCGTGCCATCACTTCATCGACTTCGCGCCATCGCACCATCGCTTCATCGTTATGGCATTATTGTGTCATCGCATTATTGACCCAAACCTCGATTGTGCGATGATGCGATCGTGATATATGTGACCCTATCCAGATTCCATACATTACCCTTGTTTGCCAATACTGCAACCAAAAGTGTGCGGTGGGGGGGGGGGGGGACAACTGGACTTTTAATGAACCTTTCCTGTAGAAAAACTTAAGTCTAGAAAAATAAGTGGGGGAGGCCATGTAAAGATAGTTTTTACAATGTTTACCGGCATTTTTTTTTTAATCAAGGTTTGCAAAATAATATGATAAACAGCAGCATTTTCTGGCCAACCGAAGGGGTTTGACATGCTACTGTCTCTGTTTCACAATGGTGGTAAATTTGCTGTATGACCCTGTGTTAGTATCGACCCTTATTTTGGAGAAGCTGTCTGTCCCTTCCTGACTATGCACAGGGTTTCAAATAAATTTGAAAATGTTTCCTCAATGTTTTTCTGTCATCATTTACCTGTTTACCTGACCTAATGATCAACATTATTCCTGTAAATCCAATTTTCCGTACTTTCTTTTAATAGTTTAATAGTATATTATGCAAAGCAGAACACGGAAAAACAATAGGTATTCTGACTTCTGACTACGTCGATTTTTATTATCATCATCATCTTTTCTTCTTGATTTTATTTTCCTTGCTGTTTTCTAGAGAGAAGTCATGTTTAGTTGTCAGTTTGCCATACAGGTTTTTAAGTTTTTCTATAGTAAAACACGAAACATGAAACAAATGCCAAACCCTGTGATGTCTTTCATTTCGAGTTCAATGAGAGGAATTTTATACATCTCGGCCCAATGACACCTCTTCATGACGGACCGGCCAAGATTTGAGACTATACGAAACCTCGGCCCAAGTAAAATATTATATATGTACAATCCCCGATGTCACTTTTATCAATGATCTCTAATTCTAATTGGTGCTGTGTCAAATTTTGTTTCTCAGTTATTTTAATCAATGAATAAAAGAATTGAAAGAAATCTTTATTGCAAGCAAGACAGTATACAAATAATTTTAGCTCTCAAGTGTTATTTGGCGACTGAAACTTACAAAAGCTAAGTATCAAATAGTTAATCCAAGAGACACATAAAAAGAATAAATTTCCAAAATATGTATGAGAAATGAACTAATATTCTACAAAAGCAAAATTAGTTGAATTAACAACAAAGTTGTTTAAGGACGTTCGATCCTGAGATTTTGAGTGGATTTTGGTCATGTCCTTTATTTATAAAATTCTGCATCATTTTTAAGTTCTAACATTAAATCTGAATTCTACAATGCAAATTGAACTATATTCATTGAAAATGAACTGTAGCGCCAAAAGAAGCATATTAACCCTTGTTTTTCGATTTGAATTTTAATTAAGCTATGTATGTAGAAACGTCGTTAAAATGTTTATGCTAGTCTTAAAAGTGAAACAAATACCAATTGGTCTCAAATAAAAGATTAAAACTTCTGTTTTTAGTTTTGTAATATTTTAAAACATAATATCTGAACTGATCAGTTTTAACCAATTCCTTCTGAAGACATCTCCAAAATAAATTTCAAATAAAACTTTTTTCTTTACTTTTCACCTTATCTTTATCACGTAGATAGTTTCTTTTCCAAACTTAATAGTTAAATGTAAAATCAAATGTCAAATGAATCATGAAGATTATCAATAGTTTAAAAGAATACTATGAATTTCATGGGGATTTAAATTTTGTGATTTTCGAGTCATTAAGAGACCCACGAATGTATGTGCTACAAGAAATATAATTCACAGATATTACTAATCAACAATTCTTCATCCTGGAAATTAAATTCCCACGCACCCATATTTTCCATTAAACCACGAAAGTTTGGCTACAAGAAATTATACGATTTAACAGTATTCTTATTTGCAGTGATCCATTTTCATTTAAAATGCAACAAAAGTCATTCATTTGTAAAGGAACATGCATAACCAATGCCTATAGCATGCAGTTTGAACTTTCTCATATTTAATTACATGTTTATGAGAAAACCGGAGAAAGTAGTAATAGGACCATCGTAGTAATAGCCTGAACCATGGTGATGTTTGATCCACACCGCGTCTCCCTTCTGAATAGTCAGTACCACCAGATTGGGACCTGCGTCGTAATAATCATCATTACTGTAACTATAAGCCATAGTTCTCACTTTTCTTGATCCATTCAACACAATGTCTACATAAATATATTGCCTATCATAACTTTGAACATTCAGGAAGAAGACGTACATCCCGTCGGTAGGAGCAGTAAATATTCCGTTACTTGGGTTGTATCCATTTCCTTCATTGGTGATTACAGAAGGAAAAACTAGCGTTCCACTGTTCCATGATGTGCTGGTGGATGACACTGAGGCAGAGAAACCTACATTCTTTGTCTTACCTACAAATTCAATTGAGGTTTAAGGCCTTAATTGTTGAACTCAAGATGAAATGTGTCCAATTATTTGAAATTATGTGCGATAAAAAAAATTGATTTCTTGACTGGGATGATTAAAAAAAATAGAATTAGAAGTTTCCTCCTCCTTTCTTAGGAAAATACGATTTCCTTTCTTAAAACACATCTCTAGTCATCATCTTTTATTAAATGAACTTGAATCAAAACGAGACGTGTTTTTTCATGTCTTCTAGCATTTTTTTTTTATCTTTGATTACCTTGGTATAAGGATCTGATTATAAAATCATATTTCTTTAAAAAGAATATTTGCATTTTTACTAATATTTTTGTAAGGAGTAAGAATAGGGGCTTGATTAGGCAATTGCTGCATCCTGCAAAGTATCACATTTAAAGTACTCATTTACAAAATTAAAAAAAAGACATTATTAAATAAAAACCGAAATTAAAATACATCACCGATGTCATCGGAGTCAAAAGCATTAAAATGTTTTTGTTATTTCCACGTTTATATTAAACTACTTCAAATGAGCACTATTTCATTACGTTAATGACCGGAAACAACGAACAATTAACAACAATAATGGATTCCGTTTGAACGTTGTGCCCATTTCTGTAAAATTAATTCCTTGTAGAATATTCTGTCATTTCAATGAATCATTTAAACCCGAGGGTTCCTAGCAAAGTGGAAGGTTTAGACAAGATGGTCGTACAGGCTATATCTTGTTCCATTGTAAATATAACAGCTTGACATGAATTGAGAATTTTTCTGGAGTTTGAATCATCACAGCAAAATCTGCGAGATAAATATCTTACATCTTGATTTTTGTGGAGAGAGAAAGTACCTTACAGAGTGTTATACTTTTTTGTGTGAAATATACCCTCTGAAATACTAGTAAACCGAAACAAATTTACATTTTTCTGAGGGATAAAGGAAAGTTAATTAACTTAAATAACAGTTGATTCCACACAGAATGAATTCAGCATTTTTTTCCAGGTTACAAATTTCACTTACCACTAACGAGACTTGAAACATTTGTCAATGATCCCTGAATAGAGGCAATTAAGGAAGATAAGTTTCCTTCCTTTGCCTTGGTCCTCTGTAACTCAGAATCAAGTCGTTGGTTTTCTGTTTTGAGATGCTTTAATTCTGCCTCCAGCTGAGAAATTCCGGATCCCGTGGTTTCCTTTAATGTCAACACGTCTTTCATCAGGGACTGAAAATTACTCGTCAGGGTTTGTACAGTATTCGTTAAAGACATCCGGATTATGCTCTCTTGATTAAGAAGGTGACGGAAAGTGTCTGAATCTTTAGAATCACCATCAGTCACGAAAGTTCTGGACAAGCTTCCATTTGTTTGGTCTGACAGCAATGAGAGAGCAATTAAAAATCGACTCAAGCTACAAAATATGCACATTCTTAGTATATAAATCATATTTTCAGTCTTCTGTGTAATATCCTACCTAAATGTAGCCTGCAAAATATAAGCAAACACAAGGTTTTATATGTGTATACTTGGGGTTCTACTTGAGTTCACTGCTCAACAGTTGGATGAATTTGATTGGATATATGTAAGAAGAATCCTGTCTAATGATGTCAGTAAGAGCTTACTAATTTTTTTGTGATTTGATTATGTATTAGACATACATATTCCAACATTCCTTTTAGAAAATGAGTCTGTTTATTAAAAAAAAATTACAAAATATATTTGAAATATATATGAAAGTGTCTTACGTTCATGACTTAATCAGTGTATTCAATTTGTATTTTTGGAGAGCTTAATCATGTTTATAGTGCCAGGTAGTGGTGTTTTATTTACAGTCGATTTGCAATCGTTATTTTTATTATATACCTAATGCGTATCACTCAAATTTACTGTTGATTTTATGCAATCACGTGACGTCGTGATCTGACTTTCCGGATCACCACACTGTGGTTTTTTGAATCTATATCACCACTGTCCGAAACTGATGACGTAGTACGCAGAAATATGACGTTATTTTTCTTGTGCGTTAAAAAGTCCTTTGTTTTAATGCTTTGTTTATTAAGTTAATATTATACCATTGGTCTGTAAAGAATTATTTTAATATATTTAGCCAGTTATAAGGGGTATATAATAAATTTATAGTTATAACAGTAACTTGATCCGAATAGTAATGTAACAAATGATATATATGTATCAAATGATTCTCGGTTTAAACTGTCCTTTGAATTTCTTTTACTCAAAAGTGAAAATGTTTCATATTATGATACAACTTAAACTTATTGTTGTTGTAAGAGTCAGACAAATATCACGTTGTCGATATACACATCAAAGTTCATAAACCCTCCGCTCACTCATGTAGAATGTTTCTTTCACTCTAATGATTTTCAGATAGAAATAGACAAATATGT
This sequence comes from Saccostrea cuccullata, assembly GCF_032062105.1. Taxonomy (NCBI): domain Eukaryota; kingdom Metazoa; phylum Mollusca; class Bivalvia; order Ostreida; family Ostreidae; genus Saccostrea; species Saccostrea cuccullata. The sequence continues at coordinate 530,951 of NW_026932916.1, forward strand.
AGAAAAATGATAGACATTTATGCCATTAAGAATTACCTTTCTTATTAGAGTGTAAATGAACCAAACCTTGAGGAAGCTCAAACAACACTGAATTTTTTTATTTGGATATTGAGAGAATAAATATATAAATGTATAGGTTTTCAAGTTAATTTTTGAACGGAGGGTACCTGTCATATTTCTCCAGGAAAGATTTTAAATACAATGAAATAGGCAATATTCTACAGGTATTTCCTATTGTCTCCTTTACTTTAGAGTTTCTTTCTTCAATTTTACGTCGCCACATGGTGCAGTGGTTAGAGCGACTCTACTCTAGAGTCGCGGCGTAAGGAGTGGATCCTTAGGTCGTGGGTTCGAATCCCAAAGTGGGACGTGGAGACTGATCTTTCGGATAAGACCGAATAAACTAGGGTCTTCTGTCGCAGTAGATGCTGGCACGAAAAAGATCCCTCAATGCTTAATAGCTGTAAGTGCCTAGTATAGGACAAAAAAATTGCAGCTATCCACCGGCGAGTGGTGGCGTTTCCATATCAATGAAAAAGTGTCGAGAGGGACGTTTTGATAGTATACAAACAATCAATCTTCAATTTAACATCTCATCACACATCACACCAGGATTATAAAAACTACCGTTGGATTAGAACTCATTGAACAAAACTTTTTTAATGGGATTTGAATAAAATAATAACAGTATGAATTAGCTGAGAGGTATCAATTGGAGTCCTTTCATGTTGATTGATATTGTTTTTCTCGCATAATCACCAGTGTTGGATTGACTTGTCCGGTGTGAGACAGCAGTGTGAGATTTTTCTGTCTTACACTGTGTATTACTACGCCGCGAACGATAAAGTAAGCATTCCGTCTTGATATAAAGAAATTGTAATAATGTTAAAAGTATCACATATAATTAAAATGTTGTCATTTAACTTATTAAAATAAATTTATTTTTATTCAAAATATTGTCGTATTTTAACTATTTAAATGGCACTATATTTAGATCGCGGAAGAATTCTTCTAGAATGATTGTTTACGCTATCGGATAGATAAGTTTTTTATTCCAAGTTTTAATCTATCTAATTAATTTACATAGACTGAAATTCATTTTATTAGTTTACACTACGTGTAAACCGTTTTCAGGTATGCTCTCTCCGATGGTGTTTCTAGATTTTTAATTAGATGGATAATTTAAAGAATATATTTTTAGCCCTATGGCGACGTCATTGACAGGCCGTTATTTTGGATAAAATAATGCGAGAAAAATAATCATTCATTACATACTCGTGTGGGAATAGTGAAATTCCACCTCGGTAGACTCGGCAAAGCCTCGTCCTAGACTGTGAATCTTGTCCCCTCGGTGGAATTTCACTATCACACACTCGTAGTAATGAATGATTCTATCAATCTTTATTTCCTTGTTGTTTCACCAAAGAAAGAACTGAAAACTTCCGTTCCAAACAGCAAAGTAAATACAGTTGTGTTCAATTATATTAGATGAACAACTGCCTTAATATCTAGATTCGATTGAATAAACTCGTTACCTAATTTTGAATATCGATTTTATGTTTCACTTTGCGTTTGAAGACAAATGATTGTAAATAAAATGAAACCCCTAAATGGAGCTTAAAGGACAGCAATTTCTACACTTCTTATCTACATCTACATTCATATCTATATCACTTAATGTTATGACGATCGTAGATGATTATATATAATTTCTGATTCAAGGACAAGCTGTCATTATTATGTTGACCAACTTTATCTCTGACAAGAAAAATGAAATATTTGCATTTTAAACAAAGTATCTTGTGTTGAATGATTCTGTTCTTTATTATTTTTCTTAGAAACAATATTGACGGGAAATTTATTTCCCATAATCAATCGAATAAAAAAGAATACATACTGCATTTATACAAATCCGTTGTACCATACGATGCATTCAACAACTGTTGTCATTCCTAATGTTCAATTAAAAATAACATGATGCATGGAAAATAAATGAATTTAAAAAATCAAACGATTAGACATGGTGTAAGTTTAGATGCTGAGGCGTAACCTACGTGAAGCAAAGGAATGAAGAGATTTTCCATGTATATAATTATGCAATATTCATGCCCAATCTTCATTGCAGACACAATGAACTCGTTATTTTTAAAGTTATATGAGAAAAACTTCATAAGTGGTAATAGGGACATTGGTGTAATAACCTGTACCAGAGTAATGTCTGACCCCACTTCGTCTCCCTTCTGAATAATTGGAATATTATTACTCCCACATCAGCTGTCTGTCACCATCAGGGTCTGTCTCTTCGGTCATCATGACGGATTCACTGGGGCCAGTAGGAATGTGTCCGTCAGTAAATGGAGGACCGTAAAATAACTTGCAGCTGATGGATTTGCTGTATCAGCTTTTGATCACCTATCAACCTTAAAACTTAATTTAACATAACATAAAGACTCGACTTAAAAACATCCTATCACGATGTTTCATATTGAATAGATTTTAGAGAATGAGGTTATTTGATAATATTAAAACTGTATTATGAGACTGAACATTAAAATGAGTAAGGTTTTTTTTTAATATTAAGGACAGACGACATGTTCCTCAATAATATATAATTTTTTCCAAGATTTCGTCATTGAAGAATTAATATATATACTTAACATGTTTACTCACAAAAAATCAAGGTATCTTACCAGGCGTTTTTGTGAGATACCAGAGGATGGCATTTCTTATATAATCCTTTAAGAAAAAATATTTAGTGTGCCAAAATCAAATTTTTAGTGTTTCAAATTTTTTTAAAGCAATTAAAAACCGGTTTAGAAAACAGAAAGAAATAAGGATTTTGTATATTTTTCATAAATTATGAAGATGTTCAAAACTGATTTTTGGGAAACGTATCGTCTGACCTTAAAATACTTTGCTTATAAACTGAATTATCTTCGTACAAAAGTTTCATAGATTGGGACATGCTCTACTGATAAACTTATCTGCAAATACATAATCTGCAAATACTTATATTCAAAAAATCACTCACACATGTTTGTGAAGTTTATTTTCCAATTCCTATGAAAATTTTATTGAAATTTATGACTAACTGAATAATCCAACACAAGCTGTTATATCATATATAATATAATATGATATTTCATGAATTTCAAAAAGAAGAAACATGATTCAAAAAACCATTTCAATGATTATACAGTAAATACCTTTTTTTTTTAAAAAAATGTTTGTTGTTGAGCATGTTTTAGAAAAAAATTTTCACCTTGAAAAAATGAAATCAGTATATTTTCCCGGCTGAAATCGATTATGAAAAGCGTATAAAATTTCTATACAATGAAAACATAAAACAACTGTTGTCATTCGTGATATCGATATTTCATAATAGAGACTGGTAAAAGGGTATCACAATGCTAAGAAAAACAATGAAATAAGATAACATACATCGAATGTTGTATTCGTCAGCGTTTATGGGGTCAAGATAATCGTAGACAATTTTCAAAATAAAGCGTTTTATCGTTAGTGCACGACAGTTACTTGCAAATGTGCACAAATGCGTTCAGTGGTTGACGTCATGCATTTGTTTTCCTCAAAAACGGAAAACATTTGTAGTGTTTACAATTGTCGGCAATGACTGACATTGTATATATACACAAAATACTGGAACTGATTGTTTAGTAAATGATATTCACCGTGAATTGAGATCAGTATCACTATATGAGAAAACCTGTGAAGGTAGTAATTGGCCAAACACAACAATGGCCTTGACCCGAGCGATATTTTACCCACACTGCGTCCCCTCTTTTAAATGACAGAACGGCCATGTTAGGGCCTGCGTCGTAATTGCCAATTGCCATTGTTGTGACTTTTTGGTTTCCATTCAACACAATGTCTGTGTAAATTGATTGTGAACTGTAACTCTGAACATTCACAAAAAAGACGTACATCCCGCCAAAAGGAGCAGTAAATATTCCGGTACTTGGGTTGTATCCGATTCCCTGGTTTGTTATTGCCTGACGTCACGGCGTCAGGCACTACTAAGGATCAATATTTCCTAGGTGCGAAGCTAAGAGGTCACAGTTAGCCAGCAAAATTTTGTGCATGCTGATTATCATCGGATTTTGTTACATGCGTTTCAGCAACAACAGTTAGCAGAAAAATAACCATATTGCTGATACAATACATTGATGTATTTATTTCCTTTAGCTTTTTGCTAGCAGCTTTTTATTCCATGCGATTTCTTATACGGACATGTCCGTTTGACCTTTTTTCTGCGTTTCTATACTACTGGATTAGTCCATTTGTCTTCTTGGTAAGGGGTGTCACAATCATTTCGCGCCAAAATGTCACGTGAAAGTTTTTGCGCCCTTTTCCTGGACTATTCTATTAAATGGAAATGAAAACTGCATGAATTATATAAAGTATGTTCTTTTTTTGTCGGAATCCTGGTCGAGCTTTGAAAAAAAAAACATATCGGTGATATTGTGAAGTGAGTTAGAAGTTACATCATTTAACGTAATAAAAGCGAAACGAATAAAAAAGTCTCAAGAGGAAGAAATGGCCAAATATACATCTGATCATACCCCCCCCCCCCTCCAGGGGGTTTCCTCCTACAAAAACAGTATAGACCTATGAAAGTGTCCTCTCACATTTCAGGACTGAGAAATTTATTACTTTTTTGTTCGTACAAATATTTTTGATGTGGACTCCTTATCCCTGAGAAAAACTTCTTGAATCCGCGCATGTCGCCATTCATATATCGCCGTCAAGTTTGTTGGGTCATTTAAGCATATAGAACTTTCTGAATTCCACGTTTCAACAATCTTTAATGCTCTGGCATACCCAAGAAGCTATTAAACATATTCTTCATGTCAGTCATAACTGTTACGATTCCCATTTTCTTGTAGTTATCATATTTTCAGCTGTCTTCCTCAAAGCCTATGCTGTATGCAGTTGAATCTAATTTATGAAACCTTTACATATAGCCATGCTTTTCAGCATTAATCAATTACATTAGTTTTTCCCTTATTTATTTCATCCTCTAAAAGCATTTTTAGACTCGCGGAGTGAGGTTTTCATTTTAACGTCGCGGGTTCGAATCAACAGCGGGACATGTACATGCTTTCATATTTTATTTGAGATACAAACAATATATACGTTTTATATAAAATATGTTCTTTTTCCATTGCATTGATGAGTATTATACAATTAACTTGAAATGAATATATGATGTTTTGTGCAACATCTTCATAATTTACTCTACTGAAATAATTTAACATACACCCCCTTCCCCCAATGTAAAAGTTTATAAATCATCATGCTTATAGGTTCTATAGATATTGATTGCATTAGTCAGGCAAGCTTTTTGAAAAGCTGTTACTTGTGACAGATTTAAAAGCCAGCGTTCCACTCTTCCATTTAGAGTTCTGTGACGCACGGCGGAGAAGCCTATCCTATAAATATATTTAACATTTATTCTGTTTCATTCATGCTTCAATGTGCTTCAGCAAATTCAAAAAATATATGCACAATAAATTTGTTCTCGATTTCGAAAGCAGGAAGTTGTTTTAATTTTACGACACAGAGGTTGAGAAGTATCGTGGAACAATATATTCAAGAAGTCGTGTAAATCAGACTTGGATTATTTAAAATTCCACGTTTTTTCAATTTTATAAACAACCATTCCCCCACAATAACTTGAAGTCTAGGCTATTTGATATCATTGACGGCGGCTTTACTTACCTTGTCATTTGTCATTTGAAAAACTATTTTGTTAAAAAAAACACATTCTGATTGTACACACAAGTACTATGAATTTGGCATAAAAAAGATGGTTGAGTTTTCGGATTGACAATATATATGTCGTTTTTGGAGACCAGGTCTTCCAACAATCTATTGGAATTTTACTGGGTACCAATTGCGCCCCGTTATTAGCAGACCTTTTTTGTATTCACATGAAGCATAATTTATGCAAAATCTTATGCGCTAAAAGAGGAAAACACGTCATTTTCAACTCGACATTTAGATACTTCGACGACGTATTGTCACTTAACATTTGTAATTTCCATTCTTATGTCGATACGATATATCCTGGTGAGCTTGAGATAAAAGATACCACAGAGTCTGACACATCTGTTTCATATTTGGATATTTTACTCGAAAGAGACATTAATGGTAATCTAACATCCAGGCTCTATGATAAACATGATGAGTCAACTTTTCTATCGTCAACTTCCCTTACTTGTGCAGCAATATACCATCATCACCTGCATACGGAGTTTATGTATCTCAGTTGATTCGATACTCAACAGCATGCTCTACGTATGATTAATTTCTAAAATCTGCATAAGCTTCCATTATTTAAATTAACTAAGACGTCGCTCGATGCCCCTATTCAAAATGGCGTTAAATAACCTTGAAAGGGTCTGTTCTCTTAAATCTGTTGCGCATCACTTCTAAAATATGCTGAAACACAGTTTCTTTGACGGAAATCAAAAAAACATAATTTTCTGACATGTCAATATGTCTCTTGAACCCAAGGTTTCCTAGCAAAGTGGAAAGTTTGGGGAAACCGGTCTTCTGCGTGGTGTAACATGGTTTGAAAACCTTGATATAATGTAAAAAATTAAATGACGCTGCTACCATGGTAAATGCTTTATCTTGTTCTGTTGTTCAATATAACACAACCGCTTGACATGAATTGAGAATTTTCTGAGTTTTAATTATAACGAAATCTGTTTGATAAAGGATGCTACATCTTGATTTTGTGGGGAAAAAAAATTACTTTATTCTTAGTTTTATTTTTCTGTGATATATACACTCTGAACTACTAGTAAATCGAAACAATAAACAAAATTACGGAATAAAAAACCTTGTATACACTATGAAGGCCACTTAAACTTTTTTGTTAAGAAAACATCTTTAGATTTTATCTATGCTCATATACATTTTTCTCAATAATAAAGAAAAGCTACCAAGCTTTAAAAAACAATTTATTCCACAAAGAGTTTTTTTCAGGTAAAAAATTTCACTTACCTCTGATGATGCCTGAATAGAGGCAACTAACGAAGATAAGTTTCTTTCCTTTGCCTTGGTCTTCTGTAACTCAGAATCAAGTCGTTGTTTTCTGTTTTGAGATATATACTTCTTCCTCCAGCTGAGATATTCTAGATCCCGTGGACTCCTTTATTGTCTTTATTGTCAACACGTCTTTTATCAGGGACTGAAAATTACTCGTCAGGGTTTGAACAGTATTCTTTAAAGAGATCCTGATTATGCTTTTTTGATTAAGAAGGTGACGGAAAGTGTCTGATACTTTAGAATCACCATCAGTCACGAAAGTTCTGGACATGCTTCCATTTGTTGGGTCTGACAGCAATGAGAGAGCAATTAAAAATCGAATCAAGCTACAAAGTACATGTATGCACATTCTTAGTATATAAATCATATTTTCAGTCTTCTGTGTAATATCCTACCTAAATGTCAAGCTACAAAGTATGCACATTCTTAGTATATGAATCATATTTTCAGTCTTCAATGTAATATCCTACTTGTTGTGAGATGTGTATTGTTTTATTATGTATATAATTAGTAACATTAAGTTTCTTGAACATTCCAGAGTGGTCAACATGTTTGGTCATTTTATCTAGAACATTCTTAAATTTTGTGTATGTCCAGATTGTTCCAGTAATATCATGTTTTAACATTTTCTAGAATATTCTAGATTTATAATACTGTATAAATACCCTGTCAATTCAATGCATAGATATACAATAATTGTGAATACTTTGTCGTATAAGCACTATTGAGATATAACTGGGATATATTTTCATTGGGACATTGTGTGCAGCAACGGACACTCTGATGTATGTATTCTTAGATTCTTGCTAAGTTTGTACTTTATGTTTCATATACTTATTATATATTACTGTAAATAAATTATTGTTAAGTTTAAATTGTGTTATTGATCTTTGCTGGCATTTCGGGTAATTCTGACCCATAACAGAATTGGGGGCTCGTCCGGGATAAAGAATTTTTGCACTTTTGCAGTTTATTGTCATAATTTTGCTCATTAATTTTTTGTTAAATTAAATTATAAGCCAGCAGAAATCAACATGGTGTTTTCGGT
>NW_026932917.1:0-55219 GCF_032062105.1 Saccostrea cuccullata
TTAGTAAGAAGAAGAAGATGTCGCAGGAGGAACTAAACGAGGCTAAGAAGGCAGTTTTCATTAGCGCCATGTATGAGGACATTACTCCTGTCAACTCGCCACCGCGTCCGTCAACAGAGTATGATCCAATCAGTGAAGATGAAGATTGGCCGTCCATTGGATCCGAGTTAGAAAATGAGCTTTTGAACTCAACAAATAACGCCGAAGTAAATGCGTTTTTAGAAGACATTTTAAATGGCAGTGAGGATGTGCATTCAAACCTCAACGAATCTAGAGACTCGGAAAAGAGCGTTGCGGAATCGATGCCAAATTCAACCACAGTGACGGAAACCATAATTCTAACCAGAAGTCTCTGTCGAGACTGTAGCTCTACTGGTTTATACTTGAAACAAAGGAAGAGAAAAGTAGCATTTGGGACTTGAGACTTTAAAACAGCAATAAATAGAAAAATGATCCTTGCTACTCATCAAAATCAAAAACCAATGCACAGAATTATGTATCTTAGTATAGTCTACTTGTGTGCCAAGTTATATGGAAATCGGACTAAAACTGTAGGAGGAGTAGTATTTTGAAAGAATTTCACAGAAATATATATTTTAAGTAACCATGGCAACACCGTTCATCGAAATCAAAAACTGATGCACAGAATTATGTATCTTAGTGTAGTCTACTTTTGTGCCAAGTTATATTGAAATCAGACTAAAATTGTAGGAGGAGTAGCATTTTGATAGAATTTCACAAAAATTTATATTTTTAGTAACCATGGCAACACCGTTCATCAAAATCAAAAACCAATGCACAGAATTATGTATCTTAGTATAGTCTACTTGTGTGCCAAGTTATATGGAAATCGGACTAAAACTGTAGGAGGAGTAGTATTTTGAAAGAATTTCACAGAAATATATATTTTAAGTAACCATAGCAACACCGTTCATCGAAATAAGAAACCGATGCACAGAATTATGTATCTTAGTATAGTCTACTTGTGTGCCAAGTTTATTATATTGAAATCAGACCAAATTTGTAGGAGAAGTAGCATTTTGAAAGCATTTCAGAGAAATTTCTATTTTTTAATAACCAGGGCAACACCGTTCATCGAAATCAAAAACTGATGCACAGAATTATGTATCCTCATGTAGTCTACTTGTGTGCCAAGTAATATTGAATTCAGACCAAAACTGTAGGAGGAGTAGCATTTTGATAGAATTTCTAAGAAAATTCTATTTTTAGTAACCATGGCAACACCGTTCAACGAAATCAAAAACCGATGCACAGAATTATGTATCCTAATGTAGTCTACTTGTGTGCCAGGTTATATTGAAATCGAACCAAAACTGTAGGAGGAGTAGCATTTTGAAAGAATTTCACAAAAATTTCTATTTTTAGTAACCATGGCAACACCGTTCATCGAAATCATAAACTGATGCACAGAATTATGTATCTTAGTGTAGTCTACTTGTGTGCCAAGTTATATTGAAATCAGACCAAAACTGTAGGAGGAGTAGCATTTTGAAAAATTGTTTACAGACAGACAGACAGACAGACGGACAGACAGACGGACGGACGACGGACGCATTACTATCGCATAAGCTCTTCTGGTCTCTGACCAGTAGAGCTAAAAATGACCAAGAAAACCACCTATCATAGTGACGGTAACTCGGAAATTGTTCGTGATACCGAAATCTCACATTCAGAAACTGTGAATCCTGATGAAGTGGACCTTGTGAGATTTGCGACTGACATTTTAAATGAAGTGCCAGAACACTTTCGTAATCAAAATGTGAGAATTGTCGAATTAAAGGATTAAATCTATTGTTACTGACTTCAATGTGAACTTATGCCTTACTGTGAATGTGTAATATGAATTTTATTGTCAATTATGTCTCTATTGTTGGTTTACATTATTCACAGATGTACAATCGGATTTGTTTTTATTAATGCTTTTTGTTTATTGATATTATTGTACATGTATTTGAAAATCTTTTATTACTTTTATTTGATTTATTATGTCAAGTTGAAGTACATGTAATGCTGATTTTATTGTTATCTATCATGTATGTTTTTCAGTTTCAATTTTTTCAGTGTTTCGCTTAGCTTTGTTTTTTTAGTTAGTTTTTTTTTATTATTTTTTTTTTTATTTGAACGGAGTCAAATATTAAGTGGGGGAGAGTTGTAGAGAATTTATATTAGTTGATTGTCAGATTTCGGATTGTTAGCTACTTATTATTAATCTCCCATTTAGCTGTATCACCTTATCTATTAGTAGGCATAGTCAGTTTATTGCCCTTTAATTACAGTGATAATTAGTTAATCACGGGTGGTCCTTGTATAATTTTATGTATTGCCTCCCCACTTAGAGGAGGCAGAATTTTCACTCCCCACATTGTGGAGGCTCAGTTTACTATATAAACTAGATACGATCTCGTTGCGAGCAACGAGTGGTCTTCCGTCCGTTTTAGGAAAAGAAACCCACGTAAAATCGAGCTGAAAAGAGATTCAAAATTTTGGTCACAAGGAGGATTGAAACCATGTCGCCAACGCGAATGCGCATTTTTTTTTACTTTTATATCCCCAACGCGCTAACCATTAAGCTATTGGGAATACTGCTCTAAATAGACTTGTGTATACCACGGTACTTTTGCAACAGTTCACCTGTCTAAGAATTATAAAAAGCATTCATAATTTCGCGCCAAACGCCAGGAGTAAATATTTGCGCCTTTTCTTTGGACTGATCTATTAGATAGGTATGATAGCATCAATTAAATTTTAAAAATAAAACATTCTTAGCGCCTTTATTTTATTTTGACGTTAAGAAAGTATATGTAACACATTATACACATTACATATCGTATCTAGCCCAGTTACACTAAAGCAGTGAAACGGAAATTAAGTTTTAAGATTGACACTCAATTGCAACGTACTACTGTAACGTGTCGGATCTGAGCGGTCAGTAAGTCCGTGCTCGAATTACCGAGTTTTACTGGGGATATGATTGAATGCAATATATACAGATAATAATATGACACCTGCCTGGTGTCTTTAAATCAAATGACCTAAGTGCTTTGTATAATTATATATCTTCAGTTAATACCGGCACCTGCCTGGTGCCATATGATAATTGCCTCACTATACTCGTACAACTGACTATATAAGTCAACATCATTCTATCTGCCTGGTGCCCCTTGATTTAGCCTTTAACATCTGCCTGGTGTATAACTGCTTACCAAGTTGCCTATATAACTTTAGCCAAGTGGCTACAATATACTTACACAGTATGATTTAACTTTGTAAGAGCTTCTCTGTCCTAATGACAGACCTATAGCTAATGCCACACAGCTACATTTTAACTAGTCACTGACTACGGCAACTTTGCACAATCCTATTTGATCGATAAACCAATTGGTTTCTGTGCCAAAGTGAAGACACAAGCCAGTTGGCTGTACTGCCCTCTTGTACTTCAACTTAATCAATGATCATTAGTTATCAGATATCATATTGATAAAATAAAACAGACTGTCTTTCTTTTGGCAACACTATTATTATTTTCTAACAGAACATCATTTATCAATAATACTTGTATAATTCTTTAGTCAATTGACCAATTAATTACAATATTTACATTGATTATCTATTATAATATAAACAAGTAACGGGAGGTAACTCCTCCAACCATTTCACTACTACGTGAGAGTCAAAGTAGTTTTTTACATTTCATGTATCCTTATGTCAGAATGGTTTAATCAAACGCTCAGCTGCCTCCATAAACCCCTACTCGCAAAATGGCGGATTTGACAGAGACAGCCGCCATTTTGGACCCGCTTCAGATTTTTGAATGCAAATATCTAGACTTAAGATTTATCAACATTCAAACAAATTAAATAGTAAGCATTATGAGGATGGCTTCTATTACCATACTAAATAAAAATGAAAAATACTGAAAAACAAAAAAGTTAGAAAATACGATTTTTTTCAGTTTGCAATTCGTAACGACCGGAAGTACTGACGACGCACGAAAAGGCGATTCTGCAACCCACAAAGTCATGATCTATCATCTCCAATAAGTCTCCAGTTCATATCCTTAGCCATTTTCGATAAAAGTGCGCGACAAAATCGCATTTTAAAATCAGGAAATTGTCCATAACTTGGCACCAGAAGCGAATTTTCCAAATTACTCTTCGGATGTAACAACTTCATATAATGACGCATATTTTGTGAAAGTTTCATGAAAAACCACTGAATAGTTTTCGAGAAATCGCCTGCACAAAATTTTGTCAAAAAAAATAATAATAATAAGAATAATAAGAAACAGTAGAATCACTATAAGGTCTTCCGTGAAGACGGAAGACCTTAATGAGCGCATTTGATCATTTAATTTAGGAGGAGATGCAGTAGATGAAGTAGATGAAGTTTAGATGCTGTAGTTTGTGTTTAGAGAGTTGAAGAAAAATTATTCTATAGGGATAGTTGAAGTTAGTGATGCTATAGGATTTTGATAGAATTGATTCAGAAAGGATTTAAACTGGATTACGGGATTTTAGGATTTTATATACTGTATTTTCATTTGGATTATTTTACTATTATTTCTACTGTGAAATGTGGACTATGTGTGTGTGTAAATATTGTGTGTAGACATGTAAATAAATTAGTGAACTTTAATACGGACTTATCATTCAGCACAGAACTGAGGAAAGTTGGAACTTAAAGAGAAAAACCGCTCGGACAATAAATATGTACATAGACACTCGGCAGTATAAGCCGACTTCCCTGCAGCTCGGCCTGCGCTACATTAGACAACTGATCTGAAAATATCAGGTACACTTATATAGTGTATACTAGTATTATAATAAACGTCTACTTGTACAAAATTAAGAGAGAAAATATTTCAAAGACTTTTCGTATAGACAAAAATATTATGGTTACAAAGCTGGAGATAAAAGATATAGACAGGGTAACTATAAAGTTTATTTGCATGGGTTTAATGGCCATACAACATGTATAACTATTGTTAATAACACCCCCTAATTTTTATCTATTTTAATTTAAACGTACTCTAGCCCCACACAGATAGAGATAGATATGTCAGGTATTTAAATCTGGTGACCTGGTATCCAGGTAAATATTTAGAATGAAGACAAGGAAGTAAATTGTGATGTACGGGATTAAAAGGGAAGCCATGTTGGATTTAGAGGTGAGACAAGATTATATTTTGTAAATTTAGTATGCTGCAAAACATTTCCAGATATCATCATTGATCTCAAGTCTAGTACACGTATAATACATTAGATAAATTGCATGAGAGGGCCACTTTAGATCATATTAACTACATGAACTGCTTTGACTGTTATCTAACATTTTTTCCTGATTTTTTTTTCAAACATAAGAAAAGTTTACATGCCATTTTAAAACTACAAATAGATCCTTCCTGTTATTTCTAAACCGACACTGTCCTACAATTTCTCTAACAGAACATAACTCATATTTTATTTATTTAAAATTGCTAACATTTCTGTAGTCAGTGACCGATGCCTCCATTTACTTTATACAGGGTCATCTAACCATTTGACAAACCACCAGTGATGGACCCCCTGGACAGAGCTCAAGTACTCCTCCTCTGTGACGTGTGTCAAAGAGCTGCATTACATAGTCATTGTGAACTTTGTCAGATTAAGGGGGATGTACAAGCCATATTGGATCTAGTCTGGTGTAAAATAAGAAATACCAAGAATGCGCTTAATACTCTACTAAACTAGCCCAAAGTTACTCAAAGTGCTAATGCACTAATTACCTACTGTTAGAGACCAAAATCAGTTAATAATTAAGTTTATTTTGTTTTAATTAGGAGGAAATTAATCATGTTAGAACTGCGCAGCTACAGCATTCACGAGATGAAAAATGCATTGAATATAGTGTTAGTTTGTTTCATTGATAATATGGCTACAACCATTTGTTTCGCTTTTTTCTTGTCATTATCCATAATTCTTGAAAATTTGATTTTTCATATGGGTGTCTTCCTGAGGCCATGTGTTTATTTCGTCCGCCATTCCTCTGTCACACAGAGTTCGAATAGCATTGATTTTAAAATAAATGCGATCATAATAACATCAAGACAAGAAATAACTAAGTAATAATCATTAGGTTATATTACTTACTACTTTTATTTGTTGCATTGCATCGTCTGATTAATGAAAAAAAAGCGATTTTAACCCCACTCCAGCAAATCGGGAAAAACTGTTCTGTTTACAGCTCGAGTTTCCTCGATAATATCATTCCACTGAGCACGTGGTTGGCATGTGCATATATCTGCTGTGGATAGATGCGTTTATTACCATGATTGTATTTAATTTTTCATGGAACAAGTCTTGATGATTTGTTGGTTTCTTTAAAACTCAAGAAAAAAGATAAAACATGTCCTAAACATATGTGATTACGGTGGGTCTTTTTCCTGTGGCGATAGAAGTTATTTTCAAATGGGGCACTGCAAGGAGGATGCTTAGCATTTAATTTGAAAATGTTAAACAATATGCGGTGCATGAAAAACAAATTGTAATTACACGTCTTACATTCGAAAAGTTGGTACATGTGTCTATTTTGTTTAGCAGTTAGAAAGAAAAATTAGGCAGTTATAGGATTTCCTTCAGGCACCTCACATAAATAGCTAGATTGTTTGCAACGAACCACACATTGTATGGAGTAACGTTTGGACATAAAAACGCATCATGTCTCATTATGTTGACAACATTGTTAGCTCTCGCTCATAGAACATACGAAGCTTGATAAAATATATTGAGTTGTTTGTTTGAAATTTAGAAGCAAGCACAATGTTTGCAAAGAAAAGTCCATTGCATAAGCTATGTCTATCAGGCAAAAAAATGAGAGGCTAACCCCCCCCCCCCCAAAAAAAAATCCTTTGTTTGTTTTTCAAAATAGTGCCAAAGATTCAAAAATTTTGCATTACTAAGTATGTGATGGAACATGTACTAGCCTTATAAGACAATTTGTTATAAAATATTTGGTTGCCCTCTCTCCCGATCTATTCAAGTCCTAGAAATGGCCCGACTCATTTTTTTTTACATCCCATTACATGTTTTTTTTTCTTCCGTCAACGAATATGTTTAAAATTTTAGGAATTTTTTTCTCACCTATAAATACGGACCCAATAATTTTTCCCTGAGTTGGAAGGACCACCAAACGTCATTTTAAAGATGGTATAAAATATTTATTAATGTTGATTTTTTTTCTTTACTCTGTAAAATTGTAATTTTGACAAAAAGGGCAAATAGAAAAAGTTTTTTTATTCATTAAATCTCCTAACCCACTCTGAATGATTTAATTCCTTTTCAAATGTTGCTCCGCTAAAATCAAAATTGTAAATGTTTATTTGACAGAGTATACGAGGGTAAATCAAAAAGTAAACGATACATCTTAGGTATTTGATAGTTATATTATTGTTGAAATATTCAAGTATTTTTCAAAGTGTAAATTGGAGGTCTTTGATAGCATATTGCTTAATTAAAAACACATCCCTTTTCAAACTTGCTAATATATCACTGGGCAATATAACAAGTATCATATTTAACCATCTGCTTTCCTTCACTAAAACGATCTATCCAATAATAGATTGAATTTGTAGGAAGTTATTTGTCTTAATAAACTATGAACAAATTCTTATATGCTACTTCAAAGGCATTTTTAAGATATACCATAAATATTTTAGTCGTTTCTTAAACGAGTTCCACTGAGGCAACCATTTTTCGTCACAAGTACCTGCATAATGACGTCATTATGAGCAAAACTTTATTCAGCATATGCTATTTTATAGAATTTGTGTTTGGCTATGTGTGCACCAAATTTGTTTCTTAAATCTGAATTGTGGTTTTGTAGATATAGAGATAGTTCGCGAACTTTTTGATCACCCCTTGTACTAGTAGGTACTAAATCAAGGTCATTCATATCGATTTTATGTGTTTAATTTCTTTGTGTTTCATTGGTGATAATTAAAATTTTGATATATATTATAAGTTACATGTATGTGTGGCAAACTTACAAACTTTTAATTCTTAACTTTGATGTTGCTCATTTTTCCTTACCTGGAATCAAAGAGTTTAAGATTTTTTCTTTGATATCAATAAGTACATTATTTAACAACTGTTCGATAATAATACTAAATAAGATACTTCGAGCCATACTATAACACATTTCCTCTTTTAAAAGTGTTCATACTATTTGAAATATTTTGCAACTGTAATTCTCTTGTACATTTAAAGATTGTTATGTCCCTCCATATTAAGAAGAGTTCTGGAAAACAAAAATTTTGTGCTAAAAATAGACCACGTGCTGCTATCCATGAACTACTTTCATGGTTCTTTACACTCTTTTTGAAGACAACGATACCTTGTTTTGAACTTGAAATTATCATTTAAAAGTGCAAAATTTAGACATTTTCTCAACAAATGGTTGTAGAGAGAACATTGATGCACAGTTTGCATATTTTTTTGGATTTTTTAAGGCTCTGCTGAATTCTGTAGCTGCGCAGTTCTAAGGAGCATATCAAAAGCATTTTTCTGCAAACGTATAGATTATATATGCACAACGTGCATTCAGTTATGAATATTTATTGTATTTTTATCATAAGGACTTAAAATTTGATCAAAATATCATGTATTTTAGCCATTTGAAGAAATGTTTACATTTTGTTCTCACAGCACTAAAGGTGGCCGTACATCCCCCTTAACCTGTGCAATGGCCTGTGTAGGGGAGCATCTCTCTGATTCATCTAAAAGACACAAAGTTGTACCATACAAACACAGAAAATCTACTCCTAACGTTAACTACCCAAAATGTCCAAACCACACCCAGAAACATTGTGAAGTTTATTGTGAGAAATGTGACATTCCTGTCTGTTCTACCTGCATCTCCTCTGATAAACATAATGCGCATAAGTTAACAGATATCTTAAAGAATCCCAGCTTTATTAAAGAAATTTTAAACAACGACTTGACAGAACTAGAAAAAGTAATATATCCTACCTATGAAGAAATTGTATCAGATTTAAAATCTGAAAAACCTAACTTGGAAAAACATTATGAGAAACTGACAACAGCTGTCACCAAACAAGGAGAAGACTGGCACAGAGAAATTAACATCATTGTCAACAAACAGAAATCTGAAATTGATGAGATGAAAACTAAACACCTGGCTGCTCTAAATAAACAGGAAAAAGAAATCAAACAGATTATTTCTGAAGTAAAACAGTGCATAGTTGATCTGAAGAAAATACTGGACCCCAATGATATATCCATAGCATCTACATACGTATCCAAGAATGCTGAATTCAGAAGTTTACCTCCTAAAATCAATGTTTCATTACCAAGGTTCTCTCCTCATCAGATCAACACAGAACAGCTCCATCAAACGTTTGGTTCTCTGTCGCCATTATCCATTACAACAGAAGAACATGGCTACACAATGAAGACACCAGAAGCTGTATCCTGTCCTCCAGTCAAATCACTGCTTGCTGAACAAGAGCTCATCACCACCATATACACTGGGTATAACCTATACAGTGTCACCTGTCTCAGTGATGAAGAAATCTGGACACTTGGGTATGACAAAATCATGAAACTTTACAACCTCAAGGGCAAACTACTGAAGTCAATCCAAACCAAGTCTGGGAAAATACCACGTGACATAGCAGTGACAAGGAGTGGAGATCTAGTTTATACTGACTGTGATACAAGAACTGTAAACATAGTGAAAAGTGACCAGATACAGGAAGTGATCAGACTACAGGGGTGGAAACCTTACAACATCTGTAGTACCTCCTCTGGTGACCTCCTGGTTACAATGATCAGTGATGATTATGAACAATCAAAAGTTAAAATTGTCCGTTACTCTGGTTCCACAGAGAAACAAACCATTCAGTTTGATAGTGAAGGTAAACCTCTGTATTCATATGGTTACCCTAAACACATCAGTGAGAACAGGAACCTGGATATCTGTGTGGCTGACTATGAAGCCCGTGCAGTAGTGGTGGTTAATCAGGCAGGAAATCTCCGATTTAGATACACTGGTCATCCCTATACTACCAAGAGATCATTCTTTCCATACGGCATCACAACAGACAGCCAGAGTCAGATCCTGATATCAGACTATACTAACCACTGTATCCACATCCTATATCAGGATGGACAGTTCCTCCGTTACATTGAAAACTGTGATCTAAACTATCCATGGGGTTTATGTGTAGACACCAGAGACAACCTCTTTGTGGCTGAGTATTACAGTTGTCAAGTGAAGAAAATCAAATACATGTAAATAAAACTTTTTTAATTATGACAACTGTGTGATAGGGTTTTTTCCAATAACCAAAATCCTAAGAATTTACTGTTTGATTCAGGTCCACTTTCTAGTGCTCATGTGTATTTGAGAGGGAGGGTGAGAGGGTGTGTGTGTGTGAAAATATCTAAAAAATAATCATATTACATGTAATGCAGGGAAATATGAATAAAAGTTAATTAATAATAATTGACCGTATCATTTTTCTATCCATGCAAGTTTGGAATAACTGCTTAATAATATAATATTGACGCTGGAACTCTTTGAATTCTTCGTATATTGGCGAGCTTGAAAAAACAATTTTTTTTCAAATTGACCCTCAATCATGCATTGCACAGAGAAGGGTTTAAATTCTGTTGTACTGTGATACAGAGTGATATGCCCTATGATCTTTACTTCTGAATTAAAACTTCATCATTTTATTCTATTCATCCAACCGTCTAAACTTGCCAAGATAAATTAATTAAACACCTTAATCACGTTTTTCATGGACTCATTGGGTGCCAGATGATAGGTTTGACAGGTCTGGACGATTTCTAAATAAGGAAGTCAAGAACGATACCCGTGAATTGCTAATAATATACAGAATAAACAAGGCGCTTATCCTTCTGATTAATCAGATAACAGCATTTAGACAAACCCATGGGAGAATAAATAAAACACGTGGTTTTTAAGTTTTTTGCTCAAAAAGATTTTTTAGAACAAAATTTTTGTAAACTTTATGCGCATTTGGGAATAATATAATATTTATGACAATTCTACCGTGAACAAACACGACTTGAAAGCTTGGAATATGTTTTAAGTGGGATAAAAAAAAATCTGGCTGGAGGAGTTTATTAGCAATCCCAAAAGTTTACTTACGTTAAAAAAATGATATAAATATGGTAAATTTTCAGTTTTTAGAGCCTGACATAAAAATATTATCAAAAAGATAACAGTCTTTATTATTTTTGATTGTTTCTTACAGAATACTAGTAGTCCATACAGTTTCTGATATGCGAGGTAAGATATTGGGATAAATCCCATTCATATTTAACCTAATTACAGGATTCTCTTTTCTCCATGCACGTTAAACGCCTTTCCTTAATATGCCCATTTAAAGTCTGCATAGCTAAGTATTCGGCACTCATGAAACCCATGATAATGCAAAACTATGTGTATACTCCATACGATAAACAGATAAACACTTGATTGAGTTGATCTAGTATACACATGGAATTTAAGCATTATCGATGAAAATTGGACGGCTAAGCAAAATTATATTTACCATCATATAATATATTCTGGTAGACGTTATAATTGAACTTGATAAAAACTTGCTGGTGCGATCTATACCTCTGTAAACGATTACATTCTGTCTTGCATAATTTTTTTTTCTTTACCGAGATAAAAATGTCAAGGTTGTTCACGGTAAAAATGTGAGGAATATCTTATTCTTCAAAAGTTTTTATCTTACTTCTACAGATTTTTTTGTTAAAAAAATCTTTTTGAGGAAAAAAAAAACAAAAGCACGTGTTATCTTTTTGTTCTTTTAAAATATGTTTTTGGGTGTGTAAAAATTCTGTTGTCTGATTGGACAGAAAAATAAATATCCGGTACGTGTACTTGTATAGCAACTTCCGGTTATTAGGTCTTTCCATCTTTCTGTGGAAATACCTATTGATTTCCTTCTGTTTCATCTTTTCCTTATTAGGTCTTTCCATCTTTCTGTGGAAAGACCTATTGATTTCCTTCTGTTTCTTCTTTTCATTATTAGGTCTTTCGACCTTTCTGTGGATAGACCTATTGATTTCCTTCTGTTTCTTTTTTTTCTTTTTAGGTCTTCCCACCTTTCTGTGGAAAGACCTCTTGAAATGCTTCTGTTTCTTTTTATTTTATTTCTCCCCTTAGCTTTTGAGACCGTAAGACTTATCGAAAAACTTTTTAGTTCATGATACTGGATATATAAATTTATTCCGAAAAACGACCCCGTATATTTTAACTTCGACCCCTTACACAGTTATTGGCCCTTTCACCATTAAGCTTGTTATCGCTACTCCTCAGAAACCGTAAACGTCAGAGATACGAAACCTTCAACATTGTCTTGAACTAATTTAGGAGACTTTTCAATCTATTCATTGCGAAAGTTTTCTTTGACCCTTTCAATGAGTAATTGCCCCTGAAAGTTTATAAATTTTACAAAAAATTAAAAATTTTCAAAACGAAAAGTCGTAGAGACATGAAACCAACTGCATAACATTTAATGACCTTTTGCCTTCAAATTCATTTCAAGGTCAAAGGTCAAGGTCATTCCAAATATGAGAAATAAATTTCCCTTAATAGGTCTCATGTCCTTAAACATATACTTTCTATCTTATGTCTTTAATGTGTACTTTTGAAGCTCTTTAGAAGATATAATTCTTGGCCCCTAAGACTGAACCTTTAAAAAGTTGTTGCCCCTTGTGCTAAAAACTCTTGTTATCGCTACTCCTCTGAAACTGTTAAATGTAAAGGTATGAAACCTTCACGAATGGCTTTGCCTAATTATGGGGACTCTTCAATCTATTCATTGCGAAAGTATTTGGTGACCCCTTCAATGAGTTATTGCCCCTGAAACTTTTTGAATATTACAAATAATTAAAAATTTTCAAAACGTCAAGTCGAAGAGACATGGGACCAACTGCATAAGATTCATTGACCCTTAATCTTCAAATCATGTAAAGGTCAAAGTCATTCCAAAAATGAAAGAATTAGCTCTTTTTATATCTCTTTTGTCTTTCATCATATACTTAATGTCTATGCATCATTATTATGTACTCTTAAAACTGTTTCAAAGATTTCACTCTTGTCCCCTAATATAAACCCTTTTAAAAGTTATTGTCCCTTGTGTGAAAAACCTTGCTATCGCTACTTCTCCAAAACCGTAGACTGTAGAGACACCAAACCTTTACTAATATCTTAAGGGTCTTTAGGTCTTACTTCACTGTATACATGTAAGTGCAAATGTATCTGATGACCCCTTTTATGAGTAATTGCCCTTTAAGTTCTTTGTACTTACTATAAATCCTTTTAACTTGAAAAGTATAAGGCATAGAAGCATGGGGCAACTGCATTGTTACCTTTGACATTTGACCTTGGATATTTTTTCAAGGTCAAAAGTCAAGGTCATTCATTTTTTTTTTTTAATTTTAATTTTTTCTCGTTCAAGAGAGTTCTGGTTTCTCTTTCATGGAATTTAATTTTTAGGAGTCATGTATAAAACAAATTAAAAATTCAAATAAGGTGGAAAGACCTCTTATTGTTCTATGAACAATAAGTCTCGTAGTTAGGTCTTTCCACCTTTCTGTGGAAAGACCTCTTGAAATGCTTATGTTTATTATTATTTTTCAGTTATGGCCTTTTGAACCAAAGAACTTATCAAAAAACTTTATAGTTCATGATACTAGACATCAAAAGTTATTTCGAAAAACTACCCAACGAGTATGACGTATAACCACCTTCAGAGTTCTTGCCCTTTGTATGAAAAACCTTGTTATCGCTACTCCTCCGAAACCCTTAACCATAGAGATGCGAAACCTTCACTAATTTCTTTGACTTACTGAGTACATGTGACATTGATCTTGGGAATGAATTCGTTGACCCCTTCATTGAGTTATTGCCCCTGAAACTTTATACATTTTATAAAAAAATTTAAAAAATTAAAATGAAAAGTCGTAGAGACTTGGGACCAACTGCATAAGATTCACTGACCTTTGACCTTCAAATTCATATCAAGTTCAAAGGTCAAGGTCATTCCAAATATGAGGAATAAATTTCTTTTAATAGTTCTTATGTCCTTAAACATATACTGTCTATCTTCTGTCTTTAATATGTACTCTTAAAACTCTTTCGAAGACTTCATTCTTGTCCCCTCAGATTGAACCTTTCAAAAGTTATTGCCCCTTGTGATAAAAACCTTGTTATCGCTACTCCTCCGAAACCGTAGACCATAGAGACACCAAACCTTCACTGATGTCTTAAGGGTCTGTAGGCCTTACTTCACTGTATAAGAGCGAAAAGATTTGATGACCCCTTATATGAGTTATTGCCCTTTAACTTCTTTGTACTTATTATTAAACCTTATAACTTGAAAACTATAAGTTGTAGAAGCATGGGGTCAATTGCATTGTTACCCTTGAAATTTGACCTTGAATATTTTTTTAAGGTCAAATGTCAAGGTCATTCTCCATTTTTTTTAAATTTTCATTTTTTCTATCTTTTAAGACAATTTTGGTTTCTTTTTCATGGTATATAATTTTAAGGAATCAGATATAAAACAAATTTGAAATTCAAAGAAAGTGGAAAGACCTCTTATTGTTCTGTGAACAATAAGTCTCCTAGTTAGGTCTTTCCACCTTTCTGTGGAAAGACCTATTGAAATTCTTCTGTTTATTATTATTCTTTTTTATTTTTAGGTCTTCTCACCTTTCTGTGGAAAGACCTATTGATTTCCTTCTGTTTCTTCTTTTCCTTATTTTTTATAATTTTTCCGCCGTGTGATTTTTTGTTTCAAGATTTAACGAAAAGATTTCTATTTCATAAGAATGTACTTTGTAAAAGATTTTCGCAGTTGACCCTGCGTAAATGAACTTGGACCCCTTTCAGAGTTATTACCCCTTTCGCAAAAAGGTTTGTTAACGCTACTCCTCCGAAACTGAAATCATAGAGAAATTAAACCTTCAATATCTGACCTTGACCCCAAAAATGAATGATATATATTCATTACCTTTACCTAGATTCAGCTTCAAGTTTTAAACTCAAGTTCATAATTTTTTTATGACCTTGACCTTTGACCTTTGACCTTGATAAATGACGTTGACCTTTGACCCCCCATTGACCAAAAGGTATCAATCAAGCTTAAGGTCGTTGAGGTATTTGCAACTCTTACTCTTACAAATGGTTATTTCCCCCCCCCCCCTTTCTTAAAAAAAAAAAAAGCAGCATAGAGAAAATGTCTACAAGTCAAAAGTCATGATATATCGACATAAGATTCGGAGTAAAAGCAAGAAGAGACCTTAAAGAAAGTGTCCTGAGAGTTTTAAGGTGAGTCTCTAAAATACAATGAAATTCTAGTGAAAATCGGCAAAATCTGCATTTTTTTTTTCTGTCTGAAATTTAGTTATTGCTGAGCATAAAAATTGATTAAAGCCCGTATTGACTATTTCTGCAATTGTTGTTAATATCATTCGATTCTCCTGCTCTATTACGACATTTTAATGCCAAGTATTCTTGCGTTCTTTATAAATTTATAAAAATTTCCTAACCTCGTAGAAAAAGTTTTCCGAATGTAAAGTCCAATTTTATTGCTACTAGCTGCTCCGTGACGTCCTCCAACGTCATGGTTTTTTGCTTTTTTAAGGTTTCGTCAAAGGTCAACATGTCCAAAAATTATTTTTTACCATAGCCCCAAAACTATGTAAGGTATAAAGTTAAAACTTTGACAGTTTATAAAATTTTGAATGATTAACAGATAGAAAATATCCCTTGATTAAAAAAACATACTTGGAATAATATTAATTGAGAAAAATTCTTCTTAAAATGCATATATTTTCAAAGAAATACACCTCATGAATTCCATGCTCTTTGTCCAAATGTTAAGACGTGAAAGTGAAAGTACACTGCAAATGGCGGATTCTAAAGGGGTCTTGTCTTTATACGTGTCATGCTTTCAATAACAGCCTTTCAGAGACCATTCACGTCCAACTTGCCCTTCAATGATAAACATATATTATTTCGCAATGTTGGTTTTTACAACAAGGACGGAATTAAGTTGGTGCATTTTTTTTAAATATGCACATTTTCTGCTACAATTTTTCTCAAAAAATATATTTTTAAAAATATTTGTTATCAAGTAATACTTTCTATCTATTAATCAGTGATATATTTTAAAAACTGTAAACGTTTTGACTTTATACCACACATAGTTTTGGAGCAATTGTAAAAATTATTTTTTAGACAAGTTGACCTTTGACGGAACCTTAAATAAAGTCCATATATGTGTTTAGAAGCTGATACATGTATCTTTTAAATGGAACGAGATATTACATAACCTGATTTCACTTTAATTAATACAGCAATACATTATTTCAACATGTAAATTTTATTTCGTTTCAGCTCAATTTATTTGAGGTATAGCTGTAAATACTATTAAGTGAAAATTAGAAAATTACTCAATTTTGACGGTGCTCCGTGACCCAATTTTTGCTGTTCTAAATCCTTGGTAATTTCAATAAATAAGAGAATACATTCCAATTTTTTACTCAAACTATTTGAATCTATTGTTGAAATATTTGTACCAAATTTAGATATAATATGACGTTAAATATAAAAGGACAAAAGTCTACGAACTTTTTGAATGACCCTCGTATGTAATTTATTTAAGAATCTTAATTGACCAAGATAAATTAACCAATTTTAATATTTCCATGTTTCTTCATGGATTCATTAAGATTCATAGGGCCCAAGATAACAAGGTTTGTTAACCCAAAACAAAAATGAGAAATCTGATTCAGGAAACTTTATTGTGGATGTTTTCATTTTAATTCACATACATAATACAATTGGTCAAAAATGATTTCAACAGATATTATAATGCATCAAGTTCCATGGGATATCAGCTCAATAAGTCCACTGTCAGTAGAACGCACTAAATATTAATAGGTCATATCAAATTTTATAGACAACACATTGATTATTTCAGTATATGTAGCCACAGATATCTTTTTTAAAAACTTATCAGCTTGATCCCCGTGTTGAGCCTCAATAGTCTTCTTACTCTCCTTACGAGGGCCTCCACAAAGCTGTAGTGGGTCCTGGACTTATATTATACCTAAACAAACAATGGTTTATATAAATCCAAAGACATCTTCATAGGTGATGAATTGGGTAAGCATTAATTCACAATGATCGTTTTACTTTACTTCAAACATCAGTGCATTAGCCAATCAAAATGTGTTTTACAACAATCTCATTGGAATTTAATTCCTATACATACGTATATATCCTTCTGTAAAACTTTGATCGTCTATTTTATCGTCTATTGAACTTTAGGGTTCATGATTTGAACAAACTTCAATTTACACCACCTGATTAATGCTTTAATTTCACACAAATATGACCAATCACTGCTTTGCTGTTCTTAAAAAGCATTTTTAAAGAATTTCCTAAAAATCATTGTAAAACTTTGATTGTCCATTCATGATTGTGGCCCCACTCCCCCCCCCCCCCCCCCCAGGGTTTCATGATTTGAAGGAACTTGAATCTACATGTACTAACTGACAATGATTCCAATCATATGAGTTTAATCTTTCATGGCCCAGTGGTTCGATCTTGAGAACGATTTTTTTAAATAATGCCAAAAATTTTTCACTAATTTGTAATTATCTCCCCTTGAAAGAGGGTGTGGCCCTTCATTTGAGCAAACTTGAATCTTCTTTACCCAAGGATGCTTATAATGGCAAGATTGATTGAATTTGCCTGTGGTTTTTGAAAAGAAGATGAAAATGAGGAAACATATATGTACATACTTTGAACATTTTTTAACAAAACTTTAGAAAAACAATACTATCATAAAAATGACATAATGAACAAAATCTGCTTCCACAAATACATAAACATAATGGTATGTACCTCTTGAGTTAGCGCGAGTCAGTTAACCGCTGTAGTTAGAGCAAGTTCTCGTAGAGCTGGGAGACTTGAACTGGGCTGTCTGTCTCGTTGAATTCCGTGGAAAACTTCTCCGTGAGATAAGATAAACTGCATCAACTATATAACAGCATTGAATGGTGAACAATACTGTAACATGTTTGTGGGGGTCTGATATTCCTGGATTCCATAGGTCACTCTTACCCATAGAATAGAATTTTTTAAATGTATCAATTACTCGATTCTAATCTATTTCTAAGTATGCTATGAAATTATGTCTACAAGAACGTGTAAATTGATACTGATACCCATAAGTCAAAGCATGACAAATTCTACTTGATATGCAGACTTTCTACGGAACTATCTAAATAAATTATAGCTTTGAGTCCATGAGGGGATCTGCATTAAAAAAATATAGCTGTACAAACTAATCACCTGATTGCCACAGTCCTGGTTTTCTATGCCCTGTAAGGTCAGCATGGCCATGCAGACAGAATTTGAGGGCGGCAAAGAGAAGTTGACGATAACGGGCCATGGGGCTGGGCAGGAAGTCCTCCTCTGTATCTACACCGGCTTCATCTCTGTAAAACGTACAATACGTTCAATAATCAATGCAAGTATGAATTCTTTGGGCAATGCTTACAAAACTTTTAATCCTCATTCAGTATATATACAAACCTCAAAACTGTAAATCCTTAACTGCTATTAATAATTTTGTACCTTTTCATATATACTTTGGTACGTTTGATTTCTATAGACATTCACAAGACCCTGACACGTACACCCACCTGTCCAAAGTTAGGTCGAAGGTCAAAGAAGACACATCCAGCCAGTCTCTGCATGACTCCACACTGTAACAAGGTGTGGGCCCCCACAGCTGACTCTGCCACCCGAGTCAACAAACTGAAACACAGTCACTTTGTTTTGATATTTCAGAGCCCTTAAATTTCATATCAATATTGAAAATCATTGGATTACTGCTTAATCAAAAATTTTGATTGAGTTACAGATAAAAGTTTTATTATATGCAATATGACAAATGTGGGGGTAAAATAAGATAGTAATGGAAGACCTACAAGTTTGGACAGATAGATGTACAGCACTCCTCCTTACCCGTCCTACGTATATCATGTCCATCACATGCGTTGCGACACACCATATTGTCCATAAAGTTGTCGCCGTACAACAGAATGGTCGCCACATTTTCCCATCTCAGCTGTTCATACTCAGAGTGGGCGTCGGCCAAAATCCTCTTCCCAACCCCATCACCTCCTGCCTCTGTCAGAAAAAGGAAACATCATTATCAGCCTTTGTCATATAGTGTGGCAAATTAGTGGTTTTCAGTAAATAAATAATTTATAAAGAATATTTATCTCAAATTGATTTATAGTTCTCATAATGCCATCATTGCACTTTTCACTTTGCATGTTTAATGCTTATTCTGACTGGCTGACCTTGTCGACCTTTGACATTACATGTAACGTACCGTATATTCTCGCCTATAAGTCAGTCCGCCTTGTATTTAATAAGCTTGTATTTCAGATGAACTGTTCTCATAAAATACCATTCTTTTTATAGCTTGCCTATAAGTCGGACACAGAGTTTTGGACCAGAGATTGACTCCCAAAAAACCGACCTATAGGCGAGTATATACGGTAGTTTTATTGGCCAGCTGTTTTGGTGGTAAGTTTTCTATTGTTCAATGTGATGTGCGGGGGCACTTCCTTCTTGCAGGGACAGCCAACGATACCGGCTGTGAGAAGAGTCTGTCTCGACCCTTACATATTCAACAATATACATTATTTTGTGTTTTACAAGATTTCTATTCGATAGTATACAGACCACATTCAGTTCAGTATACATGTAATATTTGAACAACTTGTTACCAGCTTCTTGTAGCAGTCAACCTAATTCCATAAACTGGTACGCTATAGGAATTATTACTTGTTTTTTACATTTTTGATATACTTTGATAAATTATTCAAAATTTGCTACATTTCTATCTAAACAGGATTTGGTAATTCTGTAAATCATAAGAGTTATTTCCCTTTTTACACATTCATGAATTTGGAACATCTATAATCTGTTAAATCTATTTATATAAATCCGTGTCGATGTATGAGGACTGTATTAAACATAATATATTGTTTGATGTCATTTACTTATTGTATTTTATTTCTTATAGGGCTGATATTTTCACTTTATTGATTGTTTATATGTGGAACAAGATTCTGGCAATAAAGAATCCATACCCCAATACACTGTGTTCATCATTCATCAATATGACACGGTCACAATAGTCGTTTATGTTTTTATTTCATATAATATCTCACTTGAAGAGCATGACTGTATTCTATAAATTACATACAATTTTATGTTGATCTATGTATGCCGCAAAGTAAAAGCAAAATCTGTGGAGTTTTGTTGATACATGTATTCAGGCTTTGACATCTTACTTTGAATTAGGCTATATTCTTAAACAGAACACATGACATCTACTTAGACATACCAGTATCTATGTGAGACAGTGAATTGGGTTTCTGACGGCAGGGCCCCATATAGATTGGCTCTTACCCTCTGCTGGCCACCACCTTAACAGAATTAGATATTGATTAAAATTTCTTAGTTTTGTACAAAGTTGTTTGAAATTATAGTTTTATAAACACCCACTTGAAAAATTTCTTTTCAGCGAAAAAGTATGTACATGTAAACTTCAGATATTTCAATATATTCTTTCTTGAGAGCAGAATGTGATCTATCGATATCACTCCTCTAAGCACCAGTTGAAGGGAGGAAGCAAATTGGGTTCATGACCCTGACACTTGACCCCATGACCCTGTTTGACCTTGACCTGCTGTGGAGTCCAGCATGGTGAGGAAGTGTGAGGTTTACTCGTCGGTGTCAGAATCCTGACAGAAACACTGACGTAGATTTGTCATCAGAGTCAGAATGATCTCAGCCACAGGGGCAGTTAACTCTGTCAACGCTTCATCCTCTGTCACCTAAAAATAATGAATAGCTTTTTAATTATCAATACTGAATGCAGTATCTTGCAAAGAAATATCACAACTTTTTCTTTCCCTAAAATCAAACATTATTGAGTTGGTAAACAAGACATACAGATGTTGTTCTACCTTTCTCTGTAGTTCCTGTAGCAGCTCAAACAGTACAGTCTGTCTGTCCTCAGCGGTCAGTAAGTCCTCAGGACACACATTCAGCAGAACCTCCGTCACCTGACGCCATGCCTCCAGAGCCTGCTGTTTGGTGGACAGTTCCTGTTATGTAGGACCATGTGATACAGAATATTCTCCACTTCCTAAAAAATTTATAAAATTTTTATGTTTTGCTGAAATGTTGACATCCTTGGGGGCAGGTCAAAGAAATTAAGACAACATGAAAAAGACAGACATCATAGAGAAAAGTGAAATCAATGGTATAAGATTGAGCTGGAAAGAGAGACTGTGTAGCTTTACATCACCTGACACAAAGAGGATTAAGTAAGGAAGGATTTTAAATGCTTAATGATTTGGATATCGATCTTACCTCTAAAACTCGCGGTCTCTGAATCACCATGATATTGATCTCACCTCTAAAACTCGCAGTCTCTGAATCACCATGATATTGATCTCACCTCTAAAACTCACGGTCTTTGAGTCACCATGATATTGATCTCACCTCTAAAACTCGCGGTCTCTGAGTCACCATGATATTGATCTCACCTCTAAAACTCGAGGTCTCTGAGTCACCATGATATTGATCTCACCTCTAAAACTCGCAGTCTCTGAGTCACCATGATATTGATCTCACCTCTAAAACTCGCGGTTTCTGAGTCACCATGATATTGATCTCACCTCTCTAAAACTCGCGGTCTCTGAGTCACCATGATATTGATCTCACCTCTAAAACTCAAGGTCTCTGAGTCACCATGATATTGATCTCACCTCTAAAACTCGCAGTCTCTGAGTCACCCTGATATTGCCTTGGTAGTTGTTAAGTTCGTTCATCAGTAGGCAGTGAAGTCGTTTGACATCACAATACAAAATGTCCTGTTCAGTCCGAGTTTCTACACTTTTGATGGCTTGTTCAATCATCGACAATTCAAAAATCTCCAACTTCATTGTAGGAGGGTAACGCTGTGAAAAGTCAACTTCGTCCAGAAGTCCTAGTAACTTCCTGCGCACTTGGTGGCTTGAAAAAGGAAAATAAAGTCTGAACAAGTGTTAATGAGCAAAAGAAGAGCAGTGCGATAATTTTTTATGTTTTTCTTTGCTTACTTCTGAACGGCCTGGCTTTACCTCAGTGTGTGTGGCCTTTGACGGTTCAGTGCAGTCAGTCGCAGTTCAATGGCAATCAGCTTCAGCAACCATGACTGAGAAATCATTACAGGGCGTTCTATAAAGACAATTAAATATTAAATAATAAACAAATTTTGACTAATTTCTCTATTAAAAACATTTTTGTCACAAAATACAAAAATTCTTATTTAAATTTGAACTCACTATATAAAACTGCTGAGTGATAGGTAATTAATGCTGGAGCTGCCTGAACAGGAAGTCCCTGGTTGTGCGTAAATATCGTAAAGTGGGCGTCGACGTCTCCTTGTTGGCAGCCAATAGGTAGATGAGTTTGTACGCCAGCTCAGACAGTCGTGGAGTGTCCCTCAAGCAGGTGGGGCCTGAGTGTGTCCCCACCCCCCTCTCTAACAGGGACAGGACCGCATGTAGACAGGTCTTAGGGGACCCAAGGATACCTGGTTTTAGAAATTCAAATTAAATTTGTGAATGTGCAAAATTTTCATCCAGGTAGATCTAAGAATCTTTTGCATCTTGAGGTAAAATTTTGACAAAACTTCTTTTTTTAGCTCACCTGGATCCTGGAGCAGAGTTCTGCTTACAGACTTCCTAATGTCAAAGCCCAGCAGCAGGTGTGCCAAGTTTGGTGAAGGTTGGTCTAGAGATCTCAGTAGGACCTGAAGTAGGTACTGTCTGGTGGAATTACGGATGTGGCCAATCTCATGGGAATCATCTGTAACAATAAAGCTAATCAGTGTTAAAGTGACATTATAATGGTGGAGTTACGGACTTGGCCAATCTCACGGGAATCATCTGTTACAATAAAGATAATCAGTGTTAAAGTGACATTATAATGGTGGAGTTACGGACGTGGCCAATCTTACGGGAATCATCTGTTACAATAAAGCTAATCAGTGTTAAAGTGACATTATAATGGTGGAGTTACGGACGTGGCCAATCTCACAGGAATCATCTGTTACAATAAAGCTAATCAGTGTTAAAGTGACATTATAATGGTGGAGTTACGGACGTGGCCAATCTCACGGGAATCATCTGTTACAATAAAGCTAATCAGTAATAAAGTGACATTATAATGGTGGAGTTACGGACGTGGCCAATCTCACGGGAATCATCTGTTACAATAAAGCTAATCAGTAATAAAGTGACATTATAATGGTGGAGTTACAGACGTGGCCAATCTCACGGGAATCATCTGTTACAATAAAGCTAATCAGTAATAAAGTGACATTATAATGGTGGAGTTACGGACGTGGCCAATCTCACAGGAATCATCTGTTACAATAAAGCTAATCAGTAATAAAGTGACATTATAATGGTGGAGTTACGGACGTGGCCAATCTCACGGGAATCATCTGTTACAATAAAGCTAATCAGTAATAAAGTGACATTATAATGGTGGAGTTACGGACGTGGCCAATCTCACGGGAATCATCTGTTACAATAAAGTTAATCAGTAATAAAGTTACATTATAATGGCATTCTTTGAACTTCTCAGAAATTTAAAACATTATATTTGCGTTAATGTTTACAGAAATATCTGAGAGAGAAATTCTTTTAGCATCAACTATGTGTACAGTGTATATGCAGGAATATTTCTGTTTACATCTTTTTCACACTATCACTCCTGAAAACAATTTGATTTGATTTTCACAAAGATACAGTTCTGCTTATGAGATAATGTTATTTCAAATTTGCCCAAGTTAGAAAAAGGGAGGGGAGGGGGGGGGATTACCTGTAAATACTGTATGTGGAAATTTTAGCAAGACGCAAATTTGGCAATTTGTTCTTAAGAACTGGTATTTTATTTTTAGCGAGATGTAATTTTAGCAATTTAAAAATGTTGATTAAAGAACCTATTACAAATAATACGCAATAAATTTTTAGCGATATGTAATTTTAGCGATCTCAGCAGCCTCGCTAATAAAGCCAAAATTAAATCTTCGCTAAAATTTCTACTTATACGGGAAACAGTATTGTTTAAACAAAATGGAAAATGAAAACTATATGAGATCAATCCACACTGTTGCGATTCCTAGTTCCTATCTTCCTCAGGTTTATAAGGTGAATGCCCCCTTCCTTAACATCTCAATGTTGAAAACATTTTTATCATCTTTCTCTGAACAATACACCCCCAACCTTCTCTGTGAGACCCTAGCTTCTCCACTTCTGTACTGAGTCCCTAGATACTGTCTTCCTCTGGTATATCAGATCATTCTCACCCCAGTTTCACTTCTCTATGGGACCCTAGTTACCCTCTTCCTCTGGTAAGTGGATTCTCTCTCTCTCTCTCTCTCTCTCTCTCTCTCTCTGGACACTACTGAGTACATACCTTCTCCCTCTGGTAAGTGAATTCTCTCTCTCTCTTTCTTTCTCTCTCTCTCTCTCTCCACACTACTGAGTACATACCTTCTCCCTCTGGTAAGTGAATTCTCTCTTTCTCTCTTTCTCTCTCTCTCCACAATACTGAGTACCTACCCTCTCCCTCTGGTAAGTGGATTCTCTCTCTCTCTTTCTCTCTCTCTCTCCACACTACTGAGTACATACCCTCTTCCTCTGGTAAGTGGATTCTCTCTCTCTTTCTCTCTCTCCACACTACTGAGTACATACCTTCTCCCTCTGGTAAGTGAATTCTCTCTCTCTCTTTCTTTCTTTCTCTCTCTCTCTCCACACTACTGAGTAAATACCCTCTTCCTCTGGTAAGTGGATTCTCTCTTTCTTTCTCTCTCTCCACACTACTTAGTACATACCTTCTCCCTCTGGTAGGTGGATTATCTCTCTCTCTCTCTTTCTCTCTTTCTTTCTTTCTCTCTCCACACTACTGAGTACATACCCTTCTCTCTCTCTCTCTCTCTCCACACAATTTTAACATACCCTCCTCCTCAGGTAAGTGAATTGTCCTCTCCACCATTTGTTCTGGTTCCTCCACTTCCAGACATTCCACAAATCCGTGGAGCAGCTCCAGATGAGAGGTCTAGAATAATGAATTTTATGTGATACAACGATGTAAACCAAGAATTACACATGGCATAAGATTTCTAAAGAACCCTAATAACAATCTAGCGTATCCATTTATCTTATTCTGGAACTAGACACAGTGTATTATGTAACCTCCTTTTTAGTGTCAACCACACTGGAAATAATTCTCAGTTCAAGGAAAACTTGGTGTCTTAATCAAATTACTGTATAGGGGATTAATTTCACGGGTTGTAATTTTCACGTTTTTCTCTCATCTGACACGATTGCGGTTTCTTGAATTCGCAGACTTGGGTATGTAATAAAAATTATTTCCCTTGTCTCCATTTAATCCATACCATAGCTACATGTAAACGACATTAATCAGCGTTATGTCTTTATTTTCCAAACAACAGGGTAGGTTATTATAAAATTGTTAGATTTTTATAAATGATTGATAAACACAAATGCAGTTATTATTAGTCCCTAAACGTCAAATGACTTTTCTATATGCTATTAATACGATGAGTGCATGTGCACCCAAAATCTTCAATACAACACTGCAAAAAACCACTGGACGGAAAGAAATGTGTTTATGTAGTTTTACGAAATAATATCCTTCCTAATCGTCAGTAAGTACTACATGAACTAATATGCATGAGAATGCAGGTAACAAATACACATGGTAACATTAGTTACACACGAATAATCAAAACCCATGGTCCACGTGTTTTGATTGATGAAACATTTGGCGTTGGCTATTAAACCAGCTTTTGAACAAACACAAATTATTATCTGCAGATTTGAATTGAAGTAAAGCGTGATAATTAAAATAATTTAATGACTGTACTACTCGTAATTACTGAAATGACCATGTACTACACCTATATAAATTTATCGTAGTCTGTTCTCAAATTTCCAAATAAAACATGGAGATTATTGAAAATTTATTCACTGTTTCTTGAATTCACGGATTTGTTAACACCGTGGATATAGCGAATATTAACACTGCGAGTTATTTTCCCCCTATACAGTATACTGTTACCTGATTTAATGTGAACAGATTGACGAGGGCCACTTGGATGGGAGCTACACACACGCGATACGGGATCTTCATGGCTGACTGGGCATGCTCAGGAAGAGGAATGCTGAACTGTATAAACCTACAAGATATAAAACAACAATTGTGACCATGATCACACAATATAGGATGATAAAGAACTTTATTCGGTAATAATCAATATTTGCCCCCCAAATCAAACTTGGATGGAGATATATTTAATTAAAGTTCTTAAACAGGGGAATATATGCTGACTTTAAAGCACTGAGTATATTCATAAGTATTGACGCAATATTGCGTAATGACGTCGTAAACATGACGTAAATTTAAGTTTTTTATGAATTTTACAGAAAAATGTACATATTTCGTCGATATTTTGAGTAAAAGTCACTGAGCGTATGTGTGTTCAGGATCGATATTTTGATATAAGGTGTAGAATGACAATATCAATGAAATATGTCAATATTGTTCCTGAACAAACTTGCGCTCTATAAATTTTAAAGCTTAAATTGTTGAAATTTTGTCCATTTTGTCCTCTTTCTGAAAAAAAATATAAAAATCAGGCTAGTTTATGATGGCATAAAAACAAAAATTGTGAATACACTGCTTTGACACTATAATATTTTTTCTTAATTTATATTTCTCATACAATTTATTGAATTCAGCACATTTCAGGAAGTTTTCAAAATTTGACTTTTGTGGGGGCAAATATGTGCAATATACCGCATATAGTTCTTAATGTTTCTTACAGCTTTCCATTTTTTATAAGACTTGAATGACTAACTTTCATATTATTCAAATAAATTAAACATTTTGCTTATTATTTTTGTTACTTTTATTGACCTACTTTGTGACATTAACAAGGTGGTCGGCTTTCCCGCTGCGTGGATTAATACTCAGGAGAAGACGATCCATGGCTGACACCATGGCGGAGGCTCCCGTCTCACGACACGCGTCCAGGAACGTCCCCGACTTCTCCAGACTGGTCTCTATCAGCTGAAAACACAGCAGACTGGCCGACTCCAATGACTCCTGTCCTGTACAGATTAACCAATCAAATTAACTCTCTTAGCATCAGTCAATACAATCAACCAACCAATTAACTCTCCTACTCTCCTAGCATTGGCTAGTAATATTAACCAATCAAATTACCTCATATAGGATCCGGGCCACAATTAAAGGGTGAAGGTCAAATGGCTAAAACATAGCACATGTAGGAAATTCATATGCCTCCCTTTCAATGATAAAAATAAAAATAGCTCACATGTTTTAGATACTTTTGGGGTATAGAATAAAAGTAGAGTGTCTAAAGTTTACAATGATATGCAGCAAGGTGCATTTCAAGCAAAAATTATGCCTAGAAATATGAATTGAAAAGAGCATTCATTTGGTTTGTTTACACTTTTTTTGCCAAGCGAGAGCTATCCCGAGGTCATGACGTCCCTCAGGAGCTTACATAGGATTCTCAGACAGTCACTGGCCACCTCCCACTGTAAATAAAGCTTTACATTTACTTGAAAGAAATCAATCCAGCAGTTGTATACAAGGGATTCTTAAACAGTCACTTGCATTGACTTAATTACCTTTGGCAATAAATCACACAATGACCACATTTTCAATTAATATCAATGCAAATGACAGACACAATTTTAAAACCAGAAGTCTTTGTCGAGACTGTAGCTCTACTGGTTTGTACTTATAACAAAGGATATAACAAAAGGCATTTCTATTTTTAGTAACAATGGCAACATGCACTGTTCATCGAAATAAAAAACCGATGCTCTATTTTTTGTATGTAAGTGTAGTCTACTTGTTTGCCAAGTTATATTAAAATCAGACCAAACCTGTAGGAGGATTAGCGTTTTGAAAAATTGTTTACAGACAGACGGACAGCTAGACGGACACCATACTATCGCATAAGCTCTTCTGGTCTGTGACCAGTAGAGCTAATAAAAAATTTATTGTTTCAATCTCTATCTACCTTTTTTGTCTGTGTATTGTTCTTTTTTAGCTGTAATTTTTTTTTACTTGATGGTAGTACAGTGTATGTATTTATCAACAAGATTGAAAAAATCATTTTAAAAAATCTTATATCCAACCTTTTCTGATGGATTCTTTTAACTGCTGGCGTAAAAATCTCAAACATTCTTGACAAACTCTAGGTAGGGTTGAAATCCTGGGGCCCTGAAACTGGCCCCGAGTCCCGGGGGACAGGAATGTCAGTGAGGGAGTCCAGTAAGGACAGGAAAGCTCGCGTCATGGGAAATTCCTCCCCTCGGGTCTCCACCTCCTCCAGCTCCACCTACAGGGAAAAAACAGACATTAAAGGTAGATAACTCTTACAAGCATGTGAGTTACAATATGTAATTACATGTGTATTGGTGTCTAGATAAATTTCTACATGTACAGCAAGATTTAGTTCTGTTCTCCTCAGGGTGTAAGAGAATAAAAAGAACAAAGTTTAACCTGAGAAAACAAATTAACATTTACCTGGATTCCACTTTGAGAGGAACTGCTGCTCTGGACTGTGGTCAAAATCTTTAAAACAAAGTAAGCAAAGAACGGAGGCGTACAGGGCGAGTACAATCCCACCCTCTGAGAGAAGACATTTTAATTTTCAATTTTAAAAGTTATACTTTTCAAAATTATATTCTTTATATATTCTTTTACGTGTTTTATTCTGTATTTCATTGTTTTAATATTTTATTGATAATTTATTTTTCACTCAATACATTCAATTGATTTCATGCCCTAAAGTAGAGTAGGGGGTGATTAGATGTTACATTTGGGATACCTCTGGATCCTTTGGACAGTTTTTTGATATGTGAAATTAAACAAAAAAGAAAAAGCTTCATGTATGATTCGAAATCTCTCCATAGCGCAGGGTTTGGTCCACAACAGTCACTTTAACCACTACGCTACAAAGTATATGCATTATCCATCTCTGTCTGTGTGATTTAAATGAACAGATTTGTTGAAGCGTACATTTTTTCAGAAATTTTTGATTTTCATATAGAATATGGGTTCAGATTCCATTTTTTGGACAAATGAAATAGATTTTACATTTAAGTTTCCGTAATTTAAGCGTTAACAAAGAATGGAGACTTGACCCATTCATGTTCAAAATTCATTTTTTTATAGCTCTAGTAAGCCCATTTTCCACTAAATTTGAATAACTGTCAACTTTGAAATAAAGATTATAAAATAAGTTGTTCAGTAAAATAAAATGATAAAATGTTTTGAAGATCAACATTACTGAGAACATATGATTTTAGAAAAATATAATTTTTCTGTGAATTTTGAAAATTGAGAAACATTTTGTCTGAGACCCGTAATCATCATGCCTTCATAACAAGCTGCAATGAATTCTGGGTTCATCAAAATATAAACCCATTTTTCAATGTTTACATGTATCTGTAATTGTACCTTGACTTATGGTGAGAATGATCATAGACATTTATGCCTGCTGATCCAATTCAATGGATAAAATATATTTTAAACTAAATTAAAACTCTTGGCTATTATAGTAATTAATTTCTTCATCTGATGATTGACAAATATACTCACATATTCTGACACCACACGACACAGTTTCAGGATGCCGACCAGCCACTCCAGTTCCTGTGGGGTGATTCCCCGGGGTAGGGGACCTTGGATTCCAATGTGAGACATGTCAGCACAGTTAGGAACCTCCCAACGTAAACTGGCATAGTACACAAGAAAACTTTTTGAGATATCAGTGGTGATTATACTGAAAGAAAAAAGGAAAAGGGACTTTTAATTACTTTGACATATCCAAGGTATTCAAGATACAAAACATCTGTTGTATAAGGAAAAGATTCATATGGTAAATTAAGAAAGCTCAGTGCTTGCTGGAATCAATCACACTCTGAAACTTTAAAATTGTCTTTTTACATCTGTGACTGCAGGACAGACTGTTAGTGACAACACTAGTAACAGTACATAAAGACATCTGCCACAAAACTTCTTTAGATATGCTATTTCACTGAAGCTATCAGAAATTCTTACCTGATCCCATTCCATTGACATTGAGAAGGTCAAAGCAGTAGAGGGCAGACTGTGGGTTACTGCTCAGACCAATCAACATCTGGATGTAGGGTACGTAGAGGGAGGGGGCAGGAGGTCCCCAACCAGACTGACAAACTCATACAGTGACACCTGTAATATAAAACAGACCAATCAACATCTGGATGTAGGGTACGTAGAGGGAGGGGGGCAGGAGGTCCCCCGTTAGACGGACAAACTCAAACAGTGACACCTGTCATATAAAACAGACCAATTAACATCTGGATGTAGGGTACGTAGAGGGAGGGGGGCAGGAGGTCCCCCGTTAGACGGACAAACTCAAACAGTGACACCTGTAATATAAAAAAGACCAATCAACATCTGGATGTAGGGTACGTAGAGGGAGGGGGGCAGGAGGTCCCCTGTTAGACGGACAAACTTTACAGC
This sequence comes from Saccostrea cuccullata, assembly GCF_032062105.1. NCBI lineage: Eukaryota > Metazoa > Mollusca > Bivalvia > Ostreida > Ostreidae > Saccostrea > Saccostrea cuccullata. The sequence goes on from NW_026932917.1 coordinate 30,796, forward strand.
GATACCTGTAATATAAAATTACACCTGTAATGTAAAATCATACAGTCTATACAATGATATCTGTAATATAAATCATACACCATATGTACATTCCTTACTCATCATGTAAACCAAAATCACTGTCTTTTCATAAACTTAACAGCTATATTTTGTTTTGTAGATGTCATTCTATATCTACGTACCTGTCTCCATGAGTGGTCTAACAATGTACATTGTTTCATGAGGTGTGTAGTTATCCTGTGTATTATCTATGATTATTACATTGTACAATATGTTGCTATATCTACCTGTCTTTGTGTATGATATGATGCTATATCTACCTGTCTCTGTATGATATGATACTATATCTATGATACTATATCTACCTGTCTCTGTGTACGATATGATACTATATCTACCTGTCTCTGTGTACGATATGATACTATATCTACCTGTCTCTGTGTACAATATGATACTATATCTACCTGTCTCTGTGTAAAATATGACACTATATCTACCTGTCTTTGTGTACGATATGATACTATATCTACCTGTCTTTGTGTACAATATGATGTAATATCTACATGTCTCTGTGTATGATATGATACTATATCTACCTGTCTCTGTGTACGATATGATACTATATCTACCTGTCTTTGTGTACGATATGATACTATATCTACCTGTCTCTGTGTACAATATGATATAATATCTACCTGTCTCTGTGTACAATATGATATAATATCTACCTGTCTCTGTGTATGATATGATATTATATCTACCTGTCTCTGTGTATGATATATATGATACTTTATCTACCTGTCTCTGTGTATGACATGATACTATACGTAACTATAGCTATCTCTGTCTCTGTGGGGGTCTAACATTGTACATTGTTTCGTGAGGTCTGTAGTTATCCTGGGGACACCAGTACTCTACAGACAGCCTCAGACCCAGGGGGTCAGTCCTGTATAAATCTCCTATCTGAAAATACAAGCAGTGTTTGATAGTAAGATTTTATGATATTTGAGGAATGAAGTTTCTTTTATGTTATACAATCATGTAACATAACTTGGGGCAGTTTACGCTTTATTAACCGTTAGAATTTTTCCTCCAAAAAAAACCCTCTTATTTGAATGTATATAGAAAAATTTTAGATATGATATTTTTCCCAATTTCTACCAAATGTCGCTATTTTTCCCAAATGGAAAGGCCCAGTCTCAGTAGATACTAGAAGCCATGTCTGGGTGATGTGAAAGTTATCTCTCTTGTCAGAGGGTCAGTAAACCTTAATCATGTTGATATAAGCTGGAAACACTAGCGACAATTATGTACCAGTCTCAGTAGGTACTGGAAGCCGTGACTGGGTGATGTGGGAGTTATCTCTCTTGTCAAACGGTCAGTAAACCTTAATTATGTTGATATAAGCAGGAAACACTAGCGACAATTACGTACCAGTCTCAGCAGGTACTGGAAGCCATGATTGGGTGGTGTGGGAGGTTCTAGGGAACTCAGGGACGCTGCGATTCTCATCGCTTCATCTCCTCTTGTACAAAGCTCTTTCACCTGTAAATCATACACAATAAAGTTTCTTGCAAAAACTTTTAAATTATGCATATTTTTGTCACTTTCTAAAAGTTTTCTTTCTTATTTATCACACAAGGAATATTTTTTTCAAAATATTATGCACTTTTATCAATATTTTAACAAGAAGCCCAGGGGCCACAGCGCTCACCTGAGCACATCTGGCTCGAATTTACCCCCCCCCCTTCCAGGCATTCATCATTGAACAAACTAGAATCTACATTACCTGAGGATGATTCCATATAAATATCACTAATCATAGCTTTGAAGCACTTGAAAAGAAGATTTTAAAAGGTTTCCCTATATAAAACTTGGGTTGGCCATTTTGGCCCGACCCTAGCCCCAGGCGTCATTTTTTGAACAAACTTGAATCTACACTACCTGAGGGTGATTCCACATGAGTTCCATCTTTCCTGGCCCAGTATTTCTCGAGAAGAAGATTTTTTAAAGATTTTTCCTATATATTCCTATGTAAAACTTGGGTCGGCCATTTTGGCCCCACCCTTGCCCCAGGCGTCATTTTTTGAACAAACTTGAATCTACACTACCTGAGGGTGATTCCACATGAGTTCCATCTTTCCTGGCCCAGTATTTCTCGAGAAGAAGATTTTTTAAAGATTTTTCCTATATATTCCTATGTAAAACTTGGTCGGCCATTTTGGCCCCACCCTTGCCCCGGGGGTCATGATTTGTACAAACTTGAATCTACACTACCTGAGGATGATTCCACATGATTTTTATCTTTCCTGGACCAGTGGATCTGGAGAAGAAGATTTTTAAAGATTTTTCCTACATATTCCTATTTAAAACTTGGGTCGGGCATTTTGGCCCCACCCTTGCCCCAGGCGTCATTTTTTGAACAAACTTGAATCTACACTACCTGAGGGTGATTCCACATGAGTTTCATCTTTACTGGCCCAGTGTTTCTCGAGAAGAAGATTTTTTAAAGATTTTTCCTATATATTCCTATGTAAAACTTGGGTCTGCTATTTTGGCCCCACCCTTGCCCCGGGGGTCATGATTTGAACAAACTTGAATTTACACTACCTGAGGATGATTGATCCACATAAGTTTCATCTTTCCTGGCCCAGAGGTTCTGGAGAAGAAGATTTTTTAAAAATGCCATTAATTTTTAACAAATTCATGATTATCTTCCCTTGGAAAAGGGTGTGGCCCTTTATTTGAACAAACTTGAATCCCCTTCACCCAAGGATACTTTGTGGCAAGTTTGGTTGAAATTGGCCCAGTGGTTCTTGAGAAGAAGATGAAAATGTGAAAAGTTTACGAACCCGACGCCAACGACGACAGACGACGGACAAATTTTGATCAGAAAAGCTCACTTGAGCCTTCGGCTCAGGTGAGCTAATAATAACCTTTCTGAAATGTTGAATAGTGGTGTTCCAATCATTGATCATAATCGAAAATCAGTCGATTGCTGACATAATCCAAGCAATTGATTGCATTTTTAAAATTCTGATTAATCAGTTTATTATTTTATTTTACAAGCATATTAATAATTTTTAACCCTAATTTTCCATCCACAGCATTGCTTTTGACTTATTTGTGTAACGTAATAGCTCTTGTATTTCTACCCAGATAAAAAAGCATGTTTCTGGGCATAGACGTACTTTTGGTTCCATAAACTGAACAAAGGATCAGCTGGATCAACACAGAAAGTCGTCATTTACCCATTCTTACCATTTACTAGTTTAAATTGATATACTTTTTACATGTCCGATTATAATCGATAATTAGTTACTTAGAATAACCCAATCATCGATTTTGAAAATTTTACAGATTCCCATCACTAATGTTGAATATTTTCTTTTCAGATAAAGTTATAGCCATGCAAAATTGGCACCTTTTTTCACAGTGATCAAATGCATTAACAATTTGTTTAGGTATCACATAAGTACCTTCAATGGCATGTGAAAAATGAAGTCTGTAACCAGCCCATGGACTTTCTTTAGATAATATTCCTACAAGACAAAAAAACTCAAATGTTATGCTGGTTTATCATAATATAAATAATAGTCCCTACCCTAGCTGTTAATAGTGTTATTAAGAATCCATTCTGAAGAGTTAAAATAATGATTTGTCAAACAAATTCTTGTTTGCATTGCTAAAATCAAAATTAACTAAATTAAATTTTGATGTTAACTTGAATTGTTATACCTTTAGAATTTGTTCCTATAAAATTCTATACAGAAAAAAGTCTAACATTTTTAATGTTTTGCTGAGCAAGCATAAAAAAAGAACGATGTTGGACCGATGAGTGAGATGTTGGACCGCTCGGACAGATGTTGGACCGCTTACGTCACAGAATGGGCGGAGCTTAATCTCATTTTCATACTTTAGTTTTAAACAGTAGCAGATCTAATGTTACATTACGGAATATAGTACAAAATACATGTATGTAAACATTTACATGTATGTAAAAAAAATATAATATAAAATGAAAGGTATAACAAAACATTTATTGACAGAGTTCTCGGGCAAAATGCGTTTTGTGGGACCCTCAAACCAAACTGTCTGCCTTCGGCCTAACAGCCTCAGGCAGACAGTCTTGAGTCCGACAAAACGCATGTTGCCCTCGAACTCAGTCAATAAATGTATATTGTTATACCTTTAGAAATTTGTTCCTATACAATTCTATACGAAAAAAAGTCTAACATTTTTAATGTTTTGCTGAGCGGGCATAAAAAAATCGATGTTGGACCGCTGAGTGAGATGTTGGCCCGCTCGGAGAGATGTTGGACCGCTTACGTCACAGAGTGGGCGGAGCTTAATCTTATTTTCATTCGCTGGTGTTAAACAGTGATAGATCTGGTGTTACATCACAGAATAAAGTACAAAATACATGTAAATAAAAATAAATAAATAAAATGAAATGAAAGGTATAACAAAACATTTATTGACAGAGTTCTCGGGCAAAATGCGTTTTGTCGAACCCTCGAACCAAACTGTCTGCCTTCAGCCTAACGGCCTCAGGCAGACAGTTTGGTTCTTGGGTCCGACAAAACGCATGTTGCCCTCGAACTCAGTCAATAAATGTATAATATGCACCAAAAGACCTAGCCTGTTTCCCTGGCCTTCCCATAATGCTGCGCATCGTTTGCGCAGCATTATGGGAAGGCCAGGGAAACAGGCTACAAAAGACCAACCTCTTTATGGAAATCATGTACGGCTGCAATGGCCATGCAGTTACAGGAAGTGGATCATGTTTAAGCTTCCAATGCAGGGCTTCGTTAATGACATTTACCTGAATCATCTTCTTCAGAAATTCCATTCCCTGCTAGAAATATAAATCAAGTTCATGGAAATCAAGAGTGAATAATCTTACAGCTATCAATCAAGGCCCAAAATGAGATTCCAGTTTATTTTCTGCTTAAAGCATCATAATTATCTTGTCTGGCCATATTAAATTTATTCACAATCTATCATCATTGACTTACATGCACCGACATATCTCATCAACTCTAAGATTGATACCATAAAGAATTTACGTATTTAATATTATACTGTTCCTGGGGAGCATTGGGGTTCCCTCTTTAGATATGAGGATTAGATATTTTACCTGTGGGGGTCTGGTACTGGTTGAGTTGTCTGAGGGTCACCCCCCAGGCCAGCAGCACCACGCTCTTCAGTCCAGGGTTGGTCCAGACTCGCGTAGACATGAGATATTCCTGGTGTATGTCAGGTAAGTAGGTCATGCAGGACCTAAGTAAATGTCAAAGGTCATCAACTTTAACCTTTCCCAAGTGAAAATTTTTTCAAACAAATCACTTACAAATTGCCTACAAATTGCTCTAAAATCACTTAATAGTGATTTGTCTCAGTGATTTGTAAGCAATTCATTTAACAAATCATGCACAAATCATTTTCTACCAAAATGATGACTATGATTTGCTTACAATTTGTTATGAAGGGGTGATTTGCTTGTGATTTCTTTCCCATTTCAGACAATTTCCAAGTGATTTGTTAAACTTCGGAAATTTCTACAGTGATTTCTTCATGATTTGTTGAACTTAGCCGTACTTTTTCAGTGATTTGAAAATGATTTGTTGAACTTAGTCTTTCTTCGAAGTGATTTGAAGATGATTTGTTAACTTAGTCTTTCTTCTGGATGATTTGCAAATGATTTGTTAAACTCATGGTCCTTCTGCAGAGTGATTTGAGAATGATTTGCTTCATAACTTCCGCCTGGCTTGCTGATTGGTCGGTATTAGAAACTCAACCGCCAATTTTCATTACTCAGATTTGAATTGAAATGAAAGGAGCTAGATTGTGCTGTTCTAGATTCATACCTCTCTCCTTTTGTTGAAACTTATGTTTTTCCATAACCATGCCTACAGAATATGTAGGTTTAAGGTATGTATAACTGTATTATGATATCATTTCCTCCTTAGATCCAGTTAATATTCCATACAATTACATGCAATTTATTATTCCTCTACCAACAACAAAGTTGGTGGCAATTAATGTTGAAAACAAAATCTATGTAGAGCTATAAGCTTCAGCAAAGTACTGGCTTCCGTTTTTCAAAGTGTCTAGACAAATATTTATTTCAGATAATAAAGTATTTACCAACTTCTAAAAGTCAACAATTTATGCTTATATCATATTCTTGGTTTGGAGCCAAGTACATGTGTGTATATCTAAAATACATGATGTCATCTTAATGAGGACAGGTCTTAGTAAAAAATTATATTTTAAAATACTCTTGCCAAAAGTTTTTTGTTAAATATACAACAAATGTGCATGTGTTTCAAATATTTGAGGGATGGTTACACATGAGCATCATGCATACAAGTGTGTATCCGCCTGGAGTGATTTGGAAGTGATTTGTTAAACTGAAGTGATTTGTTTGAAATTTCTTTGAAATGATTTGTTTGCAATTTGTTTGAAGTGATTTGGTTGCGATTTCAGGGTGATTTGCTTACAATTTATTAGGAGTGATTTGTTAGCTCATTTGCATGGGAATTTGCATCACTTACAAATCATCTTCAAATCACTGATTCATTAGTAATTTGTTAAAGTGATTTGTTTGAGGATTTTTTTCACTTGGGTTCTTTTCATTCTTATTAGAACAACTCTTGCTAATTCAGAGCACAGAAATTTATGTTTATAAAATTAAAATTTTCACAATTAATATTCTTCAAGTTAATGGATATTACATATAACATTCCTTACAACTCACATGCTTTGTGAAATATATGAAGAGTAAATTGTTAAATTACTAACCTCTTCCATCTTCATGTTCCAACAGACTGACATCAAAACAGTACAAGAGGGCCATTAACAGACACAGACTCACGGGGTCCAGGGTGCCATCAGCACTCAAAGAGTTGTCTGCCCTTAGGTGCTGAATCAGCCTCAAGGTGTCGGCTTTCTCCAGGGGCTGTTGTGTGACCAGACAGAAGAAGCTGCTACTTCTAAGTCAGCTAATATGATCTGGATCTCCCTGTACATTAGTCAGACACCTGGAAAGCATGGAAAGACTGCATACAGATTGGCAGTGGTCGTGAAAGAATTAATTAAGTCAATGACTCATAACACTGTGATCTCTGCTAGCATTAAATTAACATTTCAAAGTGGATGAAGTTATTTCTGTTCCAGGGTATACAGAGAGATTAGGACAAACCTGTTTCTTGTGTTTTGGTGGACCAATGGCCCTGTCTCTTTGCAGTCTGTCCATTTCTTTTGTTAGGTCCATATTGTTCTATTGATCTGCAAAAAAATATATAATATTACTGTATGCGCTTCCTGATGACTTAGAATAACTCACATTCAATGATCTGACATGTTGATATCATATGGGACATCTTTAATGATAGCTGAAAAAAGAACTATCACCTGCAAACGTGGAAATTATGGATGTTATTCAAATCTATGATGATTGGTTAATATCAATCGTACTATATAAAAACGCCATTCGAGAAATCTGGGCCTAAATCAGAAATTGGCTCGTTTTAGTTTCTAGCTTCTGGATATCATTTGATAGGACGAGTTATTCCTCTTTACACATTACCGTAAAACAAAAAGCAACATTTAGTGAGCTCATTACTCACAGAACCTCTAGTTTTTTTTGTTTTTTTTTTTAATATTTTAGAACTTTTCTTGAAACTGGGTTGGAAAGCAGACAATCTATCAGCAGACATATTATTAATTACAGGGACGTAGCAACAGGGGGTGGGGGTTGCCCCCCCCCCCCACTTTTTCCCCCAACATTTCTTTTACTATAGTAAATGTTCATTGAAAGCATGGTTGCCCCCCCCCCCCACACACACACACACACACACTTTTACCAAAGTATAGTATTATCAAGAATTGTAGGGAAAAAATTGGAAGTGATAGTAAGTTGGCTTTGAAAAAGTTGGCCACTACTTTCAAGGGCTGAAAGCTGAACCATAGCCTTTCAATGTTGAAACCATTGTTTAAAATGACTCAAAGATCTATAAGATAAAAAGTTTGCGTGGCATTCCACCTTAACTAAGTAGTAACTGAATGTATGTGAAACCCAAATGAATTAGCTTACTGTTTCCTATATTTATTATTAAAAAAATCGTTAAACATATTACCTCAATTTATAAATAACTTGCTTTTATGCATAAATATGCAGAAACTATAGAATCAAATAATTACTCATTTGAAGCAATCATTTATTAACATGAATAATGCAATGGCAATCAAGACCAACGCCTATCGATTTTTTTTACAGTATTTATTTTGTTTACAGTGTATCATCATGTATGCGAATAAAATATAAGGACAACAAAACTAAAATTTGAGGGGGGGGGGGGGGATTCAACTTCTTTTACTGTTACATGTTCATATTGAACATGCATGCATTCTAAGAATAGACTATTGTGGAAACGTTACAATATTTTTAATAGTAAAACTTAATTTGAAAAAAAGAAAATATCCCTACATTGCAAAGGACTTTCTCATATTTTAAAATATTTATTGTAACAAGAAATGAGATTTTTTAGGCTTCAAAAGGATTTAAGAGAAATAAATGATTAGACCTAGACCTTGATAGAATTTATTCTCTTGTACATGCATGTGACACAAAAGTGGCTTTTTGAATTAATGTTATTTACATTTTTTTTCAATTCTGGTTTGAAGAGTTTTAATCAGCTGCAGAACTGTAGCTCTACGAAAAAAAAATATTCTGACAGTCCCAGTATACTCGGGTGTCCACATCAAAAGTATAGCTGCAGATCTGTAGCGTTATGGTTTTATAAATACGCATTTGTATTTGACCATAACGCTACAGATCCCGTGTCTAGAATTTAGGAGTTGAAAGGTAGCTAGTTGATTGACCGATGCTGGAAAAAGGAGAAATTCTCCCCAAAAGAGCGCAAAAAATATTGCACCGTAAATTGCACTTTTTTGCACTACCGGATCTGTACATAGCGTTATGGTCAAAGACAAATATATAAAACCCTAACGCACAGGCACCTAAATGGTTACTTATTTTTCTTGTAAGAAAAAAAATATACATGCACATACCTAATAAACCTAATAAATAGTAGGTATGTGTATATTTTTTTATTACAAGAAAAATAAGTAACGTCAGGTACCTGTGCCCTAACGCTACAGATCTGCAGCTACATCAAAAGTACCCTGGCTACGCCCCCGTATTTCTTGGGTCAATTTCTTCTTTAAGAAGCATTTTAAGAATATCCAATCCTCAGCCAGAAGGATAACTCCAAAAATTTAAAATTAATTTGAAATGCATAAAAATGATGCTTGAAAGTGAATTTTTTATGCAACAGTTTTCAGATTTAAGGTCTTTGGAAGTCTTATTAAAGATCTAATAAAAGTTGACATTTGTACCCTAACAAAGGAGAAAGAATTAATACAGTTTTAGAGAAATTAGATTTTTCTTGAATCCAGCCTTAGATACCAATTCTTATTAGCATGAAATGAAATGATCGAGAAGTAATGTGTGGTGTCTTGCAATGATATAGCCGCAGATCTGTGCGCATAAATATACTTTTATTTAATGGGTGGCACAGTAGCTATATCCGGTCTATCAATATATATTTTTCCGGATAGCTACAGATCTGAAGCTAGCAATGATAGTAAAAACCTTTTATACTATGTATTATAGAATATAATTGAGTTGCGTCAAGCGAAAAGGGACCTTCGTGACAAAATTTTCGAAAATCGTTTTTTCACCGATTCTGAAAGAGCTAGTTTTTCTGAATATTTTGATAACAAAGTTTTTATTGTATACCTTCTCAATTCTAATTAAAACTAAAAATGAAAACAAAGCAATTTTAAAAAAGATAACGCTGTAAAACGTTGAATAACGTCACATAACGTTTTTGATATTTGGAACAGTATTGTTTCTAAAGACACGTTTGTATTAGTTATAAATTATTTTTTCTACATGTATTTAAGTTTTTTAATGCCCCCCCCCCCCCCCCCCCCCCCCAAAAAAAATAGCAGCTATATGATCGTATTCATTGTAAAATAGCGATAAGGCTGTTGGAAAAAAAAAACTGAAAATTTTTTCTCTGTATGTATTTGTGAGCCAATATTGAAGTAATGAAGTAAGTTTTACATTTTCAATTAATATTATCAACGGCATCATTTCATCTTTTTTCTATAACCATGTTTACAAAACTTAACCAAACAAGATCTTACTCTGAAGTTATCTTGAAGGCATTCGTAACACCACAGATGTTTTCCAAGGGAGAAATAACGTTCATAGAAATGACCGAGTATTTACGATTGCTTGCAAGGGAGTATAATGAAAAATTAAGTTCATATCGCATGTATAGTAAAGTCGTAAGGATAAATCCTGGTCAAAGTATTGTTTTTTCCCTTTCGCCATAATCAACAAACTTACCTCCACAAAGAAACCCTTACCTAGTACCTACATGTACATGTATTTCAGACACGTAGCATCGTTTTTGAAAAGGGGGTGGGGGCAACAAAAATTTTTATTTTACTTACCTGAAGAAGTTGACAAGCAAAAAAAAAAAAAAAAAAAAAAAAAAAAAACGAAACTTTAAAGTTGCCCAAACTCGAAAATCCTATTTCGTGGGGGGGGGGGGGGGGGGGGGGGGGGGGGGGGGGTTGGGTTGTGGCCAACTTTTTCAAAGCCAACTTACTATCACTTCCAATTTTTCCTTACAATCCTTGCTATTACTATACTATGGTTATAAGTGGGGGGGGGGGGCAACCATCCTATCAAAGAAAAATTACAAAAGAAAAGATAATGTTGGGGAAAAAAGTGGGGGGGCCAGGCCCCCCCCCCCCCCCCCCCGGATACTACGTCCCTGTATTTTTTGGAAATTACATGGTTGTACTTCCCGGAACAATTGTTTTTTAGGAGGGGTGTGCAGCTTTCAGACATTGTTATTTTTCCACTTATCAATTATATTACACTTCTTTCAAAATCGATGTCCTTTTATTTCATTTCAATTGGAAATTATATCAAAATGTGGAAAATTCCCCAAATCAAGTTAGATTAAACGTTTTTTGTTTACCCCCCCCCCCTCCCTCAAACGATGTTACTTGCCTATATGACAGTGATTTGAGATGCTGAAATCAAATAAAATATACCGGTACACATTGTATCAATAATTATGACTTAACTATATGGGGAAAGGGGGGGGGGGAAGGTTAGGCCTTCTTCAAAAATCAAATATGAGCCCGGCACGTTGTACTTGCCATGGAACAAAGACACATTACTTCGCTTGCAATTGTTTAAAATTTGTTAAAGTTAAATATTGTACAATTTTGTAAAGAGAAAATCTTGTATTTTATTCTCATGTTAAAAATATTAAAAAATTGAATTTGTTCAGCACAAAAATATACCGATAAAATTTCTAAGTTTTGTAGATATTTAGGCTTGATGAAAACAGTCGTACAACCGTGACAATAAAAGTCAGACATTAAATTCATACTTTCAGAGTATACTAAAATCGTTAATACATGTATATAATTAACACATGTATGAGCTTTTCTTCTATACCACCCATTTGCGGGATAACTACGTTGATTCATGCAATATTTTATTGACCAAGTCAGTGGTATCGGATGACATTGATTCTAACTGTGCAATCTAAACATTTGATAGTTTTCAACTGTTACTTACATGTACATGTAAATAATCACTTTTATTATATGATTGAATAATTTCCATCTCTCTGATTGGCTGAGATCCAACTATGTTAGAAAAATATTACGTTGTATTGACCTGCACGTGACGTTCCAGGTCAATACAAGGATTTATTTCCTCTACATTGATCTAAAAATAGATTGGGAAATTCCAAATTGATACAAATTGTTTTAGAAAGCTATTTAAACGACTATGATTTTTATATTCATGTGAACAAAACATAAATATATATTTTAGGTGTGGGTGGTAAGAGGGGATGCAGGGAACCCCCCCCCCCCCCCCATTCCAACACTTTTACTGAACAACAATTTTTGTTTTACTTTTTGGCAGTCAGTTTTCCCTGATAATACTGCTTTCTTTCAAAATAAATCCTATAAAAAAGACTGACATTGTATATTTCATTCATGGCTGCTAAAATTGATTTTTTTAAAAAATTCAAATTGATACGACTGGTAGGGTTAATTAACATTTTAATTCTGCTACTCTCTTGTATTTGGCTAGGTGAATATTGTACTCCTCAGATGGCTAAATCATTGTATTGACCTCAAAAACCAGCAATAATTATATAGAATTCATATTCAGCTGTATCAAAGATAGAACAAGGCAATATATGTTCAAATGGTGTAAGACGCATTGGTCTCATTCCCTGAAAATCCAAATCATGTATTATACGTATGTGAGTCATTATCAAAAATCGCCAAAATTTTGGTCACAAGCCGATAAAAAAGTATATGAAGTAAAAATTATATAAATTTTCATATCACTATTTATAATACATTGTTCTGTAGTTGGCAGAATATTAATTTTATAGCTGTGTGATATATTTAAAGAGAAAATGCATTGATAATAGCTCAAATTAGCACATTTTGCTCCTTTCCATTGAATTAACAAGTGTTTTATGGCATATGTTGTTAATTTTCTTTTAATTTTTTCCTCGTATGCCTTAAACTATTCATAATAAATGCCATAAAAACACTAAAATTGTCTTAAATAAGCTCAACTTGTAAATATGAAGACTAAAAGGTGTGTCCCACGAGTTTTTGTCTCTCCTGTTACGCCAATGAAAATCAAGAAAATAGAAATATTCAGAATCAACTTTTCTGGGTTTCATACTTACCATTAGCCTTGGTTACATTTCCATGTTACAAAGTTGTTAATGTAATTTTTCTAAATTTGATAAGTTGGAATAAAATGTCCAAAATATAACTACGATTTACACAGTAGAAAAAAAATGACGTCCGTACTGTTACATTGAAATAAAGCTTAAACAATGGAGTGAAACAATTTTAACTTCTTTTACAAAATAACTTAAACATTTTGCTTCAAACCTACTGCATCATCAGCTTGCATGGTAAGCAATAAGGAAAAAAAAATGACCAAATATAGAGCAATTGTCTACCCTGTTATATGTCCATCCTGTTACGTGTTAATTTGTAACAGTAAAGACAATTTTTGTAACAGGAAAGACTAACATTAAATAAAATGTGGATTCTAGACCTATCTCATCATTAACCAAGAAATTTATTGCATGAGTTTTATTAAAAGTGAAGTAAGTAACACAAATACACATTGAGTAAGGATTCATTGTTTGTAATTGTTAATTGAAACATAAGAAGTGATTTTGTAACAGGAAAGACATATCATATTGTAACAGTACGGACAAATTTTGTTTAAATCAGAAAAAAATGTGGACTTTTATTAATTTGTCAGATTTAATGTTATATTCATTTTATTACTTTATAGTAATTATTTTATTTTTTATTCTTTTTTCAACTATGAAAAGATAATTTTTGATATTAAAGGACTTCTAAATATGATTCTGTAACAGGAAAGACAGGCATTGCTATAAAAGAACTTTTTTCTTATTAACACAGTATAATATAAAACCAATATACGATTTTTAATTTATTAATTCAGTTTAACAGGAAGGACACAATAAATTATGGTTCTTAGCTGTAGGCAGTATATATTTTTCCATCTCTAAAAAAAGTTTCACTCAGGTTAAGGGATTTGTTACTGCCCTGTTTAGGTTGGAATTTAGGCCCAATTCCTGAGGGTCATTCGTCTCGTGAGGTTAAACCCAGGGTCATGAAACCCAAACCATGGTATAATTTACAATACGTACACCACAAACAGTCAAAATTGTATGGTTTTTCTATTATTACTGACCATGACTTTGCTACATGTAATGAGAAGATCTTTAAAGATTTTTCATAATTATTTGTACCCCCAATATAACTCTAAATTAACCAATAGATGCCAAACCCTACACAAGTGATCATGATTTGAAAAAGTATAAATGCCTTTATTTATATTTGACTGATCGATTGATTGATTGATTATATTACTGTTTAACGTCCTTATCAATGGTTTGCTGTTCCTGAAAAGAGATTTGTTGATACGTGTCTCAACTTACGCCAGTAATATTTTGCCGGATCATTCATAATGCCACACCCTACCCTAGGGGTTCAGGATTTGAACAAACTTTAATCTACACTATGTCATGAAGCTTTATATTTAAATTTTATCTTTTCTGGTCTTTTTTAAATGACCTGGCAAAGAATTTCATTCTTTCTTAATTATTTATTGGAAGAGGGTGTGACCCTTCATTTGAACAATTTAAATTTCCTTTTCATTAGATATTCTGTGCTAAATATAGTTAAGATGACCAAGATAAAAAAAAATGAGAAGTTTAAGAAAACAGTTACAATTAAGTTAACACCAAAAAACAAAACACAAATCTCAATCAGAAAAGCTCATCTGAGCATTTGGCTCAAATACGTTAAGCTATACTAAACATCATGAGTGTTTCTTTTTTTTCTTTTTGTTTGTTTGTTTGTTTGTTTTTGTTTTGTTTTGTTGAAAATTGCCATGTGATTTAATTTCCCAATCAGTGATAAAATGAAATTAAATTCCTAATTTTGATGACCTACATAGAACCCATTTCCAAATTGCAGTGGAAAATTCTCAAGTTAATCAAACAACTTGCCAGAAACATACACTCTTTTGAACTACCAGGTAATATTTTATGTTTCTATATTTAGAAAAACAATGAAAAAAGAAAGTTTTCTTCTAAAGAAAGGTAAAAAAAATTATACAGGCAAAAGGAGGATGGCTCTCTAAATCCATGTTTTTCTTTTAAATGGAAGTTAAATATTTTTTTCAGACTCTAGTGTCTTTCAGTGTCCTTCCTTTACGTTGTACACGCCAATATTTGCATAGGCAAGCAATTTTCTTAATGTGAATCCTATTTTGTTTTACATTTTACTTGTAATTTAGCAATAATTCTATGTTATTATCTAATTAACATGTAACATTGTTTTGTACTATTACAATACTGTGTATTTTGGAAAAGAAAGTCTCTCCTGTAACAATCATACATATTCATTATTTTCATACTCTATTTGTTCCTATCTTAACTTTAACGTAAAGTTTAATTATTATATGGGAACACCAGCGTAAATTTTCAGGATTAATTAAATTACGTGTTTAACAAAATAAAAGAATTTGATGTAGACACACAGAAATTTCTCTCCTGTTGCATGTTCTGTTCTTTCCTGTTACACTTTTTAACTGAGAAACCAAAAAACCTTTCAAAGTCATATTTTTTCTGGAATTGCTTTAGTTACTCTATATCCTTATATTATATTAACAGATTTCAGACTGAAACTTATTCAATATTTACTTTCCAATCGTTTCTAAACTAGAATTTAGGATTCTGTTACAGGAGAGACATTTCTATTGCAAAGTACTGTCTTTCCTGTTACGGGCCTGTCTTTCCTGTTACATGCACTATAATTATGAAAATATGTGGTTTATATGTAATTGTAACAAGATTGGATCTACATGCATGCATAAAATGCCATTTCTTATCAAATGTGTGAATGTGGTTTTTTATACTAACTTTTACGACTGTAAAATGGTGAAAATATTGACCAAAATGATGTTCAGATTTGAAAATTTTCTCTAAAATAATTGAAAAAATTATTTTGCTCCTGTTTCATTGAAAAATTATAACTGATTTTTTATTTGCCATGCTTTCACAAACTAGGCTTAACTAATTTTATAATTATTTTTCCACCTCTTAATAGTAAAACTTGTATTATTGTGTCTGTAACAGGAAGGACAAAATTTTAGGTGAACCAGTATTTTGATTTCTTCTTACTCTGAAATCAAATAATTTCCAGGTGGGAGTTTAGTGTTTTTGTGTTCTTCAGATATGTGTTTTATAGTAACGATAAAAAATCAAAGTACTGAAAGTACTGAAAAGCGGTTAGCATGCTTTCATCTAATATGTACCGAAAAAGTGCATAAAATGATGATATTTAAATATGCATATCTTTGTCCAATGTCATCAGAGAAGAAAAACCCAGACATTCCGTTTTTGTAATACTTTACTCAATAGTAAAACCAATAACATTCCAAACTGATGTCACAGATGGATGCAATCTAATTAAAATTAGATGTTCCGAATCCGCTACTGCTTCTCAAACATCTAACAACATCCTATTTGGGGTCATGTAAGAGTGAATCTTCGATTAGGCAAAGAAAATGGTTCCTCCGAAATCCTGGCTAATAGTTCAGATGGGTTTCTTGTTTTCACCACCCAACCAAAACACCCGAGGAGTTTTGTAGTAAAAAGATATGCATTGTAAAAGTTGTGTTATGTATGACGTGTGGGGTATCTTGTATAGTTTGTGCTCTTTCGTTTGCATTATTCACGTTTAGATGCCAGACTGCAGAAGATACATGAAATGTATTCCAAAATTACTTTAATTCAACGTAAGACAGTATCAATAATGATATGTAGCCGTGGAATTAATTTGAGAACTGTTTACCGAGGCTTGAATCTACATGGCCAAAGTGTTTGTGTTTACTTGTACATGTATTCATAATTGAAAGGTCGCTCTGATGTGACCCCGAATGGGATGTTAGATGTTTCAGAAGCGGTAGCGGATTTGGAACATTTAAATAAATTTTAATAAGATTGAAATGCATGTTTCAAAATTTAAACATGAGATTTCTTCAGTTTGAAAGACAGGAAGTGCATTTTTAAAAATTCTCTCTTGATGGCATCCAATTGTTCTCTGGATAAAAAAAAATTATGTTGATGTTGAAAATTTCATTGTCTTTTATTCTCTATTGAATCTGAAATTAGGTAATTGTAAAGCCTACTATAACAAACAACTAAAAAAATGACAAGTTAAATTCTTTAGATTAATGGATTTTGAGTAGTGTAGATCTACAGCTGGCTAGTCAGAGAAAAAAGGATGGCTGAGGAGAGACTTTGTAAATGAATTGATATCAGAGAGATTCAGTTGTGTAGGCTCATCGTGGCAATATAATTAACCTGTCAACGAGGGATGCTTACTTTTTCTAGGCAACGGATCCCACCTCTTGAACTTTCAGGAGTCAGCTTTTCTTCTAAAATCGATCATTCTGTATTTTGATACAGATACTGAATACTTCCTTTAGTAATATTATAAACTTCTACTTCTACGGGAAGACTGGCGAGTAAACAAGATTATCAAGCTTTATGAAATATATTTTATTGACTTTTCAAACAAGTAAATGTTCGAATAAAGTAAATGGTATATGAGAATCATTTGAAAGAAGTCTTGCACAATATAAGGCACAATATCTAGATAAGGACATATAAGGTGTTTTTATCATATACTCTTCATGCAATATTGTTCTCAAATAAAACATGAAAAAGAAAGTTATGTAATCAATCAATACTAGTATTTAAAAATTCAAATGTACATTAAAAATCAGTGTAACTTAAGAAGTTATCAGTGTCACTTTCTTCAATATGTCGGTTAAACAATATACACTGATTTCTTTTCTATCAATGTGCCTCTAAACACCTGTATTTTAATTTTATTCTTCTCAAACGTTTAAAACAATAATCGACAAATTGGACAAATTCAAATTTTAAAAGTATTTTCACAGCTAATAATACGTTCCCTAGGAATTGATCAAATTTTCAAAACTTATAAATAAGAATTAAGTATATATTTTAAATTTTTGCTAGTTGCCAAAATTTTTCATACCTCATTCTTCTGTGAAAATAATATCGGTCGATTTTTAGATGAGGATCACAATGCTGATTAAAATTAATATATATTTCTCCATTTTTTTTTCAAAATTGATTTTACTACTTTAAGTGCTCCATTATTTTTTACAAAACTAATAGTAAGTAATCCCTTATGATCGATTGTTATAAATTATCAAAGACGGAGTAGAGAATTTATCCCTGGGAGCAGAGCTTTTATAATCTGTTTATTAGACAGAGAAGAAAAGAGAAGAAAAACAAACGTTTCATAGTGGAGGTAACCCTATTGTTTCCATAAAACGTTACAAAAAGTGTAAAACTTACAGATGCGTTCGGTGTTTTTATAAAAGCGCTTTTCAGGTATTAACTTAATAAATGGTGTTTCTTAATACTTTGGCAAGGAAAATCAAACTCGATCGAGAGATTTGCTGATGTTTTTGCAGTCTGTAATAACCTCCAACCTGCTGTATAATAAACTTTCAAAAATAAACTAACAGTTGCCAGAAATCGCGATCGCGCGATACACATGTAATAAGGACCAAATTCTCAGTTCTTAAAAGTAAGTGTTGTAAGTATTGTCAATGCTTTGGTAAATATACTAATAAGAATTCGATATAATTAAGGTCTTCCGTTTCCAACGGAAGACCTTCTACTGATTCTGAAGATTAAGATTATTCTTATTATTCTTTTTTTTGTTTTCTTCCTAGACGCCAACTTTGAGGCCTCATATCTCACTCATTTCTCAATGGATTTTGCTCAAATTTTCAGACATTATAGACGGTAATAAACTCTTTCAGAATACTGTCTAAAATTTCAAAAATTCACTTCCGGTTTTGAGTTATTTCCCTTTAAACGAAAAATTATAGGCTTTCATTTCCAGACAAAGGCTCAGAGACCACTAGAGCTGGAGCAAAAATTTTACTGGTTTTAGATAACAGAAGGATTGAAGTTGTGCACATCGGTTTTTGTTTTTTGATTTCTGTATTCAAAATGGCACTATATAGGGGTCAAAAAATAGAACGCCTAAAAGAGCGAAAATTTTCACATATTTTCCTTTTTATCTTGAAAACTAAAAATATTTTGTTAAGACATGTTGAACAAAAGTTGTGCATAATTGCAAAGGCTTTCATATAATACTATTCAAAAGGGGCTGGCCCCTATGATTAAGGATTTAGGGAGCTTGAAAGTTTTTGCTTTATAACTCAAAACTGGTAAATATTTCGATCTGGATTATACGAACAAAATTGTTCTTTAACACCTTTTTGATCTGATGAGAATGTTTATTTGTTCGAATATACCGGGGATATTGCGTAACACGAAGTAGAAAGCAGGCCAGGTAAACAGATAGCGTTTTTCAATCGGAAAGAAAATCAGACCTCTTCGTGTGTATAATTTACACAAACTTCCTATCAATAATATACCCTATGGTATTTAATGTTAAATTTCTACTAAAAGGTCTTTATACATGCTTTACGGTTCATTATCAAATTATTTATATAACAATTAGTTTTTCTTTTTTATGTATTATTAATTAGTTTTATAGTGAACACGTCTTCATCGGAATATATTAAATCTATCTTTCTACGTTAAATATAATTATAAGTAATTTTAAGCTTTATTAATCGAATAATTCACAATCATTTAGTTGATCTCCACGTTCGCCAGCCTAGATGTTTGTAACAGTTGCGTAATCAAACGCGCCAATCCCACGCTCCGATCGGGGTCACTTGTGTACCAGCCACCTGTTGTCGTAAACAAAGCAAGTGTCTGTGATCGTGTTTAAAATCCATTGTGTACAAAGACCTATCAATTAATAGAAAATTGTGTTTTTAATTAATCGAATCAATAAGAATACGTCGCCGATCTTACATTAAATCGCAATTCCTAACACTGGTGCATAAAATCATTTTGAATTTTGATAACTTTGTTTGGCCTGTTCACGCAAAATTATTTCTCTATTCCGTGTTAATGTATTTTATCAAAATTGTAATTGAAAAGGGGCTTCGGCAAATAATTATAATTAGTGAAGGAAGTCTTGAGATAGGTAATGTACTATATGTACGTTTTATTTTTACCATCACTCTTTTGTTTCTCCATTATTTTTTTAACGTGCGTGATCACAGAGAGCCGCAGGCATGTCCAATGTTAAAAACATCGTGTACTACAACAGTGGAAATTGGCTTTGAAATCATGTCGCCTTTTTCATATTACTGAATGACGGGTATTTTTTTTTAGGTTTATAAATCCGTACAATTTAAACGCGTAAAATTTAACATAATTTATAAATCGGCTCGTATAATTTTTTACACGGTATGTGTAAAAGTAATGCTTATTGCTACTAAGCTCACTCCATGGAGGCTATATAATTAGTATACTGTTAGTATTTTGAACACTTTTAAGCCAATCATCAATTGGGATCATACAGGTAAATCTCAATTAACTTGTATATAAATTAAACAAACATTATCAATTAATTTATAAGTTAGACCTACATGGTTACTGTTTTTTAGTTTTTTTTTAGAGACGCATAACTTCTGATAATGACTTAATAATTACAGCTCTTCCAATTAAATGTATACCCGTGTTTTCAATCTTGGACATTTTCTTCTGCTTCATATGCTTTGAATAAAACTTCGACCTCTTAATACGCTGTACTTAATTAAATACTTTCACTTCAATTATGTTAGTTTGAGTTGTCTCTCTTTGTTTTCGGTAAATATACCAGACATGCACGTGTGCCTAGCTATGTTTATAAAAAAAAACATGAATCAAAGAAGGGCACATTGCTCATGTATATAAAGGTTATTTTTAAAAAAAATTATACCATGCGCGGATCTAGAGGGGGGTCGGGGGGTGGGGGGTCAGGCCCCCCAACCCTTGGAATTTACCAGGTTAAAAATGTATATACTTAAACAAGGAAAAAATTACCATGGACCCCCTTGGAAAACGCAGACCCCCCCCCTGGACTATATGTGTAAAATGGGTATGAAAAGTTAAAGATTTGAGGCAAAAGAAGAAAAGAAGTCACTACCCCCCCCCCCTTACGAAATAGGTTTTTATCGTTAGGGGGAGTGTTACTTTACGTTTTTTTTTTTTTTTAATTTTTTTTTTGCTTGTCAAGAAATTTCCGGGATATGATTTTTTTTTGACTGAGGTGGACCCCCCCTGGAAAAAATTTCTGGATCTGCGCCTGTATACAATTCATTATGTAATTTGTTTGCATTGTTTATATTGTTAAATCAAATAAACATGTGTTTAATAACTCTCTCACTCTCTCTTTCTCTCTCTCTCTTACAAGTTACATAGGGTTTTTGGACACGTTATTTGTACACGTAAATGCATTCAATGTGATCTGGAATTTTACGTCTGATGTTTTGAATTTTTACGGACATATTCAATTCGTAAAAGATCACCGTATAAAAATTTAAATCACCTTTTTTGACCCAAATTCGTAAAAATATACAGCAGTAAAAATTACCCATTATATGGTATTTTATTTCACTCTATCTCATAGTTTGTTTTAATCAATCGTATTTGCTTTTTACACTTTATTAATTTCAAGTTTTATGCCTGATGAAATCAGGTGCTTTGATCCTTTTCATGCCAGCACCTACCCCGACACAAAACCTTGATTTATCCGGTCTCATCCATAGGATCGGTCTCCACGCATCATATCACAAGTCTCCAAATTTCAAATAAAACATTCTCATTGAAACTTTGATGCTTCCACATGAAAATGGGTACCTGTAAAGTGCGAAACGAAATAGAAACGAAACGAAACGAAACGAACTGAAACGAAACGAAATCTGCCGAAACGAAACGAAATCTACCGAAACGAAACGAAACCTACCGAAACGAAATGTGTAACGAACAGTGCGACATTTAACTCCGGACACGACATTTGTCCGGAGTTTCGCCAACCACTTTTCAAAAGATATGTGGAAATTATTTATGACATCTGATGGGATTTTTTAAAACTTAACACATGAACCAAAATTTACACCTGACTATCTTGTGTATCCTTTCTACGTACATACATTCCTATCTTTATCGAGGTAATTTTCGAGGAAGAAAGGAGTGGTTTTCAATAAAGAGGCTTGACCATAGACGTCTTTTATGATTTAACTGACAAGTAAAAAGTCTCGAGATTCGAACGATGTCATTTTTAAGTAGGTAAATTATTCAGTAAGATATTAACAAATATGACATAGGTGTCGGAAGCGGCGGGGAGGGGGGGGGGTTAGCCTCCATCCCCACTTTCTTGCAAAGATATATATTACATAGGCATTGAAAACTGGGTTTACCTTTTTGTTGGTTAAGCCCCCCCCCTCCACCTTTCAATTTCCTTCTGACGCCTATGTAGGAACTTGAAGAGAAACAATTGCCTGTGGTGCTTGAACTATATAAATTTCATATGAAGTAAAAATAGACCATATACACATTCTGAAAGTTTTGTTTCGTTTCGTTTCGGCAGGTTTCGTTTTGATTTCGTTTCGTTTCGTCTTGATTTCGTTTCGTTTCGGTAGGTTGCGTTTCGTTTCGGTAGATTTCGTTTCTTTTCGGCAGATTTCGTTTCGTTTCAGTTCGTTTCGTTTCGTTTCGTTTCTATTTCGTTTCGCACTTTACAGGTACCCCATGAAAATGGCCGGGCATTTATTGTTTGTCATGTACGTCTTCCATTTTCCGTCTGTCCCTCTTCCCCGCTTTGCGTTTACCTCAGTTTAAAGCTAAATTTCAAAGAAACTATTCAATTTTTTTTTATTAAACGTCCTATGCTGATAAACATTGATGAGAGCTTTTTTCCTGCATCAACATATTTTAACTTTGACCTTTCCTTTGAACTTAATATCACCTTTTATGAATTCTGTCTAAAGAGACCATTCAAGATAGTATCATCAAACTTCATGTGCCGATATGTACTGATATGTGCTGATACATACTGTAGGCTAGCTACACGTTTGTAACTGCATCAACATTTTGTTTTACCTTTCCTTTGACCTTAACCTAACTTTTCTCAGGTTAGTGTTTAACTCAGAAACATACCATTCAAGACTATAAGTATTCTTTTACTTCTTTTTTACTTTGACCTCTTTTTTTTTTTACTTTGACCTCTCCTTTCACCTTGATCTTACCTTACCTCATTCATTGAGTATTAAGCTCAGTTTTGAAGAAAGCATTTATATTTTTACTCAACTTCATATGCTGATACACTGTACACACTTATGAGAGCTATCCAAACCTTAGTGTATAACAGATGCTCTAACTACTGTGCCAAACGGGCGACCTTCAGTTTTGAAGAATCCATTCAAGACATTTTTATCAAACTTTAGTATACTGATACAGTTTGATCTTGCACTTTCCTGTGACCTTGACCTCACTTGCCTTTAATTTGCAATTTGCATAGTATTAAAGAAACCATTTGAGATATTTTATTGTAAGCTTATGCCTATATGCATTATCTGAACGGAATTTCCATTTTTAAGATTTCAATTTTTAAGAAACTATTCAAGATATTCTCAACAAACGTCATACATTCGTATTTCTAAATAAATCATCATGTAAATCATAGTTTTGAACCTAATAAATTCTTTCGATTCGATATATGCTCAATAAAAATTTGACTGAACATATCCAGTCTTTTGGACGAGTCATTGTTACTGACAGAGAAACTTTAAATTCTCAACCGTATTTGTACCAGTGAAACATTGCTCATATAATGCAGGGTGGGGCATGACCTTGTATCAAGTTCTAGATCACTTAAGATAAGATGTTTTGGTTGGATATGAACTAAAAGAATATCTAAAAAAAAACATACGTGAACTTTTCCACTCGGTAACACGCAGAGTATGTATTTTTATAACAGAGTTTGTCTTTGCTTGTTGCAAGGTCATTTAGAAAGTTCAAGGTCATGCACATAACATTCTTTTACAGTCTTTTTCCTGGCGAAACATTGTAAATTGCTTCCTCAACAAACCTTTGGCTTACTTTAATAATTTTAGAATGGTTTGACCTAGACTCAAGGTTACGTCTTCCCTTCCGTAGCTCCAACGGAAGACCTATTCGTTGCTTTGCAACGAGCTCGGCTCTAGTCGTTATAATAGCCACTCTTCATACACAGCATATACTTCGTTAGTACGAAGTGATATACATGTAGTAGGGGCTGGCTTTAGTCAGACTTCACAGCATATTGTCAATCTCTAACCAGGGGGCGTATTACGCCGACAGTATACAAATCATTTGCTGAAGTTACCGTTGTCGATAGGTAGGTCCTTGTGGAAGTTTCCGGTTTTGGTTGCAGAAGGATAAGGTTACGAGCGATAAAGCGATGCCGATAGGTAGCGCCTTATGGAGGTTTCCGGTTGCCGACACATGCCATATAGCGGCTAGCGAAGCTAACCGCTTAAAAATTAATTCTAAATGCAAGAAATTTGTTGATTTTTCCAATTTTTTTTCTGCGGTGTTTGATAATGACTCATGTACACTATATGTTCTTCTTGGCGATTACATAAATGATGATCAGATATTCGATAAAATCTTCTAACTAGGTCAGCGCGTGTGTAAAGATCACGCGTGGATCCAAAAATTCACAGAAAAACAATATCAAATTTAAAACATTCATACATGTAGTAGTAATCACATTAATGATATGGATTGATGTTGAAAAC